>NW_027665421.1:0-25000 GCF_963924005.1 Protomyctophum bolini | reverse complement strand
CCAGACCCAAACTAAAGAACTGTATTGATGTTGGCCAATGGTACCATTACGAGAGATAACAGGCCATGTTGATCAAAATAACATTTTTTCTAAGTTTTCTAATTGTGTAGACTTAAATTAACTTAAGCAGCTGTTTAACAATTATTCAACTCTTGCACCCTTGGCATAGACTTTTCTGTGATGTTAGGTCAAGAGGTTTTGTTTCCGTATTGTATGATTATTTATTAGAATCTAGTTATGGGACCTTGCTTGTCGATACTGTATGGAGGAATGACATACCAAATCTAGATCCAGATTGGAGCTGGGATACAGTGTGGTCTAATGTTGTCCTGTCTTCTAGGAATCCTGATCATCAACAAATTCATCTAAATTTTGTTCATAGGACATACTTAACCCCCCGTAGATTGTGTGCTATGCAGATTTTAAATAATCACAACTGCACTTTCTGCACGTCAAACGCCATAGGTACATTCTTTCATATGGTGTGGGAGTGTCCGAGTGTCCTCACATTTTGGAATTTGGTTGCTACTAACCTTTCGACTATTCTACAAGTTAACATCACACCCTCCCCATCTCTATTCTTATTAAATGATGTATCCCAGTTGCCATTAAATAACACCCGTATTCGTGTCTTCTTTGCTGGCGTAACGGCCGCAAAGAAGATGGTTGCTTCGCACTGGAAACCGCCTCATACATTGTCATTTCGCCAATGGGCTTTGACCTTTCTAGACATCATTTATCTACAGCAAGATTGCATGGTGCAAAAGAGGAAAACATTGAGATTTGGTCTGGTATTGCAGATTTGGTTAAGGGCATGGTTTAATCATTATTATTATTATTATCATTATTTATTAATTTTTTGTCTCCATTGCACAGTAGTAGGAGTAATGACATTTTGTGGCATCTTTGGTCTCGGGGGGGAGGGGTGGGTGGGATTGTTTGTTTTTGTGTTCCTTGCTTTTGCTGTTATGTGTTGTTTTATATGTGTTTTGTTTTCTTTAAGTCATTCATGTTGTTAACGTATATTATTGTGATTTTTGTCTTAAAATAAAAAACATTTGATAACAAAAAAACAATTATTCAACTCTTCAGTGTAAAATTGCCATGCATCTCTCAACCATTCTGTCAAACTTCACAGTCGTAATCGCGCGTTAAAAAAAATAGTGCCGTTAAAAGGATTGTGAGTTAACTAGTTAATAGTGCGTTAACTTTGACAGCCCTAATGTTTTTAAATAATAATTAAAATCTGCAAAGTAACTAGTAACTAAAGTTTGTAGTGGAGTAAAAAGTACAATATTTTTCCTCTTGAGATGTAGTGAAGTAGAAGTAAAAGTACAGAAAATTTGAATTACTCCAATAAAGTCAAAATTGTACTCAAGTGCAGTACTTGAGTAAATGTACATAGTTACTTTACACCACTGGTCTGAACAGAAAAAGGTGCAGGATGGAATACTGGAGAAAATGGAGAGCGGGTGCCATGGGGATGATGGGGTAGGGAGGTGGGGTGCAGGTGGTAAAAGGGTGCGGAGAGTTTAGTGAAGGGGTAGGAGGAGGGTTCCAGGGTCGGGTGGGGGGTGGGGGGTGCCGCATGAAGAAGGAATCACTGAAATAGACATGAATGATGAGGAGGCGGGGCCACTCAGAGAGGCAAAGAAAAGGTGTGTGTTTGTGTGTGTGTGGGTGCGACCGTGCGTGTGTGTGTGTGTGCGTGCGTGCGTGCTTGTGAGAGAGAGAGAGAGAGAGAGAGAGAGAGAGAGAGAGAGAGCATTGTGTTATCTGTGGGGTAAAGCAGATGTGTTTTATCTGCCAGAAAACAGGAGGCTTCTCCTACAAAAGCCTCTTTTCACAGGTGAAGCCCTCATCATACTTACAACACTCCTGCTGCATGGAGTGCATGCCAGGCTGGCTTTCCTATACACTGGAACTGAAACTGAGATTCACCTCTCTCTCTCTCTCTCTCTCTCTCTCTCTCTCTCTCTCTCTCTGGGTATATAACCAGACAGTCGCATCAAGAAAACGCCTATAGTCCAGGCATCTCTTCTGGGTTCTAAACATCGGGTTTGATGGAAATGACGCTCGCGCGCGCAGCCTCATTTCGCTTTGAAAGCATTTCCGTTTTTTTGCCCACGCTACAAGTTGAAGCCACACACTAGCCCACACTGGGCCTGCAGCAGTCAGCACACAGAAGTCAAGGCAGAGGGTCAAGCCCAACACGAGGATAAAGGAAACATTCAGTCCAAATGTCCATTTTGTCCAGTTCCATCTGACGAGGTTAAACCTTATATAGGCTATACTAAAGCCTACTAAATTGGTCGATATAAGTAAAATAATATAGCTCTTCCATAGGAGTATCTTTTTGTATTTTTCCAAGAAGAATACAGCCAGTAGCATAATTTGAAATAACTCAAACGACTCATCTAACTGTAACTATAGGGCCGTCACCTTGCCACCCCGCCCCTCCCTGGTGCGAAAGTGGGTAGTAAAAATGGGGACACAGAAGAGACGCCTGGACTAGGCGTTTTCTTGACGCCTCTTGAGTCTTGACACGAAAGTCTGCTTTGCACCCTCTCTCTCTGGCCCCTTTTCCACCGGTTAGGTTCCCAATGGGAACCGGTTCAGACCTTTTTGGTTTTTAGTCCATGAGCCAGAGCTCCAAAATGTAAACGTTAATTATGAATTGAGTAGGCAAAACCATACCTATATTAGATTGTTATCACCATGAAACTTCCCCAATTGAGTTATACTTACACGAAGACAATGATTTATTGTATTACAAATTTTACATTTTTAAATATGCAAATGAGGCATTATGTATAGGAAAATATGCAAAATAATCGAAAATATGAAAAAAGCTACTACTGTGGAAGGATTATAATGTATTAAATTTACTTGTATTGATCCTATAAACAATTTAATATAGGGTATAGTTTGCCCACCAATTTTGGAGCTCTGGCTCAAAAAGAACTGAACCGGTTCCCATTGGGAACCAACTCAGTAGAAAAGGGGTCTCTGTGTGTGTCCGCGCGCGTGCACACACACACACACACACACACACACACACACACACGCACACACACACACACACACACACACACACACACACACACACACACACACACACACACACACACACACGTTACAACCCCCTGGTGGGCATTTCAGTGAATGTGACAATGTGACTCCCCTGAATGTCATCAGTGGTTGTTGTCAGTGTACACAGGTTTGTTTCCGCAGTCGGCCAGGGCGTCAGCCTGAAAGCTTCCTTTAGCGGACATGACACAGACCTGGAGATTTGTCATTTCAGAGCGCGGGTCAAGCGGTCTCTCTGGCTATCGATTGTCTTGTCCTCCTCCATTACACCCTGTGTTATGTATTGCCCAGAGCCTTAGAAATAGACAGAGTTATGCAAACTCCGTTCATTTCATGGGGCCGGCATAATGGCGGCCTCTAGCGCTATTGGGGACCGGCTGGGGAATGCTGGGACGCTAATTAGGGACAGTTTCTGAACCGGATGTTGACAGAATGCATTGGATCTTAATGGAGTCCAGCGGACAAGGCATGAACAAACATCGATATTAATGACTATGCCCTTCTAAAAAATAATCGATGCTGACAGATGAAAGAAGACATGTCACAGGTTATTTTCGGATACTATGTTTTATGATTTGCAAACGATATAATTATATTGACGTCTCGAAAGAGCACAATAAGAATTTCTGAGCGGACAGTATCGCGAGAATTCATTGACAAGCTGTTAAGAACTGAGATTCTCGCGATAACAGCCTATATGCATGTCTTTTAATACAAATAGCCTGTTATTATAAACAGATTTCATTTGAATCACCTTATCAATGTGTTTTAGTGTAATTTCGCTAAGATATGTAACCTATTGATGTTTCATATAAGTGAATGCTTTGTATTTGTATGTATTTTTTATTGTGTGTGTGTGTGTGTGTGTGTGTGTGTGTGTGTGTGTGTGTGTGTGTGTGTGTGTGTGTGTGTGTGTGTGTGTTACACTCCTAACACCAGCATCCCTGTAGAGCATGAGGACCAGACAGGATTGGATTGCCGTGTCACAGTATTTATTCAGGCTTGTACAGAATAGATGATATTAGAACATATGGTGTAAAAATACAATGGGACAGAATTACGGTTAAAAAATAAATAAACTTAACTAAATAATACAGCTATATAATGTATCTTTAAAATAAATATAAATATAATAAATAATATTTTGTTAATTGTAACGTACAGCCATTTCAGGGATATATACATTTGTGTACATGTGTTGTTATGCTACATGCTTTTATTTGCCATGTAGTAGGGCCTTCTACAGGCTGACGAGGGAATGTAACTTTATTTTCTGTGTCTTTGATCATTAGAGGTCATCATGACCTCAGGTCAATCAAGAGTAACCTTATTTCTGCCTTTGATGTCATGGACTCAGGTCAGGTCAATCAAGAGTGCATTAGCTGCACCTTTAGTGTTAATCAAGGGATTGTAAACCACTCCTCTGTTTAGAGAGGGAAAAGGGATTGCTCTTCTCTTCTCTTCATTCTACACTCACACTGACTGTGTTTGGACCTCACAGAGGCTTTGTTTGTGAGTACTTTGGAATGTTGGTGTTTTGTGTATGTTTAACTTTCTAAAGACACATTTCATGCAAGTTTATTTCATCATGCTTAAGAGACAATTAATGCAAGTTTATTTCATTGTGCTTTTGTTAGAGTAAAACATTTGCAGTTTATTGTTGCCAGATAAATTAATCTGTGTATTTGCATTGCTGTATTAGTACATTTCATGCATTTCATGTTTGTCAGATAAATTTTTGATATGCATCTTTTTTCTGTATTTACAGTTTCACACTTTTATTCTTTATTAAACGGACATTTATGAAGAAGACGAGTGTTTGTGCTATCTGGTGATGCGTACACATACACGTGCTCAGGTTCCAGAATATGTGTACAGGATGAATGTTAGGCCACAGTGATATTTTATAAGATGACCAAAGAAAAACAAATCAGGATTCCATTAAAGTTGAAATGATTGGAGACAGAATGTAAACAGCTTAAGAGAATACGTCAATCAATATTCAAAACAAACTTGAAATTAATCTATCCCTCAACTTTGCCAACTCACTGCTCTCCTACAGCTTGGTTTTGCTGACCTGAATTTGGCAGAATTTGCTGGCTCAGGGAATACAACACGCAGATGTCTGCTAGAGGGCTATGATACCAAAAACACTCACCAGGACAATTCCATTCTCAAGGTAGGTGCTGTTTGAGCTGTGGTGTAGTTCCAGTAAAGCGTGCCAGTGTACAGGTTTCGTATCCTAAAAAACTGTTGATTAACACTGTAAGCATTCCCCATCAAAACTAACCAGTTGTCAAAAAGGTGCAAGATGGCTGACAGTAACCATTGTAGAACACACCATTGTTTGCTGACCTTAGCAAACCAAGTATTTAAACATTTACTGGGAAATGTGTGTAACCCAGATTTTCTTAAGAATTCTTCTCAAGAATAGTAATTAATGAAACCTGACCCAGCTTTTCATCCCTGCTAGCGGTCGGTCTGTCAAATATCTCTCAAAAGCTTGAATATGCAAGTCTGTAGTACTGTAAGTATATTCTATTCCCCTGGAGCCATAGCCAAGGCCTCCCAGAGCCGTAGTCACAGCAGGAGGACGGTTTATACAATAGTCACAGCAAGACCGCAGGTTAAATGTTATGTTGTGTAAAATCAAACACACTTTATGTTGTATAGAATTCTCATGCAAAAAAATATATTAATATATATTTTTTGTATTTTCTGTCTTTTGTATTAGGTGATCATCAGTACACAGCTCATGTCAGGAGACCCATGGTTTAAAACGTAAGTGTTTTGCAATATTTCATTACTTTTAAAGGTGGCTAAATATGGTTTGCATAATAGGTTTCCATCATGCATGGCAGAAAAAACAGCCTGAAAATAGCCAATCTACAAGCTCTCAATGTGTCATGTTTTCTGTGTGTCCATGAGCTAATCTCGCAAGCTGCTGGACTGTTCAGCTAAGATTGGGAACATCTTTAAGGTCACAATACCTGGTTCAAAAGTAATTTACTTTCCTATGAGTTCGCCCTTGTGACTGTAAACAAGTGATATGCCATCCCTATAGTGACGGTTGGGTACACCCAGAGCCGTATAATAGCTCCCGTAATGAACTGTACAAACAAACAAACAGCTACAGGGAGCCGGAGCATCGCCAAGGAGATCACACACACAGACGCCTGAGACGGCCGGGACATGTGCTGAGGATGGAGCACCATCGCACCACAAAGGTGGCCTTAACCCATTTAGGCCCGACGTTGAAATTTAAAAAATGTCTTTTCTGAAAAAAACATGTTTCTATGTCAGTTGTTCTCAAACATATTCATGTCAAGGAACCCCAAATATATATGACATTGGCCGCTGACCCCCATCTGAAAATTTGTAGTTCCAGGGACCCTCTCAGTAGCAAAGATTCGAGTTAAAAACTCGCTCTGAAAGAACATATATTCAAAGATTTCAGGCACATTTTCACGATTTTCAAAAATAGCAGACATACAAGCTCATAGCGCGCCGAGCTTGTAGATCTGCTATTTTTCAATAGCTAAATTATAACAATGTTTAAAACACCAAAAGGGGTTCCCGCCCCAAAATGGGTTAAAGGGGGCATGACAATATAATTATTGTACTGTACATCAAGTTCATGTCGTGATAGCCTGGCCCAGCCCGTGTGGTTTCTGGTGTAGAGGGGTGCGTGTGCCAGTGAGGCAGATTTATGCAAAGTGTTCCAAAGAGCAAACTCAAACACTCTAGCAAAGACTCACTTTTAAAAGGCTTTAATTTAACGACAGGCCATTAAAAACAATAAAACGCCAAGATAAAATTATTCTTGACTTTCAAAAGAAATGTAAGATCAAGGCTTATTAACAATTTATAGAAATCAATCAATCAATTAATCAATGTCTAGTGAGCACTACAGACAAGCTCTCAGACTGCCCAACACCACACACCCTGATGTGGTGAGCATTCACGCACGCACAGGCGAACAACATGGCCGTGTGCCAAATTATAAATTAGGCTGTAGTCGTTGAAAACGGTGTGGTCGTTCCAAGGTTATTAAATCTCCCAATTTCCTATTCCAGCCAATCGGAGAGGAGAGCCAAGCCAGAGTGCTGGAGCTGGTTGGGGAGAAACCAGGTGATGTGAACCTGTGCTTCGTCTGTCGGGTGGAAACCTCATATGTCCAAAACTTTACTTTACGTTACTCTTCAGGATTAAAAAATAGCAAAAGTAGCAGATCACCCAAGCGTCTTGCATTTCAAGCTTGGAGATCTGACTTTGTGTGGTGCTGTAGTATAATCAAGTAGGACGTTAATTTATGACACAAAAGGTTAGAGTAGACCATGGAGACGGCAACGGCTTATTTATGTGAAATGCACATACTTGGACTTGTCATCTTGTAACATCTCATGCTTCATTCTCGTCAACGGAAACCCATTCAGGGCTTCATGTTGACCTCCATTTTCTCTCCATTTTTCTACAGTCTTTGAGTTCAAACCCAGAGGCCATGTAGAGCTAGGGGAGAAACTGGGGATTTTAAGGCAAAGGTGAGACTTTTCCATTTAAACATTCTCCACAATATCTGCTGTCCATTGTCTTGTAAAGTTTTAATGATTTTGTGTAGCTATTGTGTTATTTCGTAGTGTTATTAATTACACATATTATGTACCGGTAATCTTCACATAAATCAGATATTTTATTTGGAATGAGGTTTGTGTTTAACTTTGTAGATGACATACAGTCAGATCACTCTCTCTGGTATTTGCCCTGTCTAATATTGTAGCTAATTTTCATTTCCTCTCTAGCGTGTAAAACAGTGTCCCCTAATACTTGTGTATTAAAACTATTAAACAAATCCCAGGATGTAGGAAAGAAATTACCAAATACATTTTTGACGGCAACTCCTGTCATGACCTTAATGGAACATTTTCTGTGCATTTTTCTACTGTCCAGAATAACTTTTATACTGATTGTGCTGCATGGTGTGTATAAACCATTAATTATGGATTGTTTTATCTTCCAGGAATCTGGCCCATATCTCTGGCCACCGGTCGTATTATCTGAGGGGAGTGGGAGCCAGATTGCAGACCGCTCTGCAGAACTTTGCCTTGGACATGTTACAACGGCGGGTAAGTCTTGTGTGTGGCAAAGACAACTATGAAGTCTAGATATGAACGTGTGTAGTCATTTTCCTCTACTTGACTGACTGCACAACATCAGGCCTCTTGTTTGTCTTGCCACATCTACAGGGCTTCATCCCCATGGTGGTGCCAGACATTTTGAAAGGAGCCGTTTTCGTGAGTACCAGAACCTTGCTCTCGGCCTGGGTTGCCGGCGTGGTGGACCGGGCACCCTAAGCTGCTATGCTGCGTGCCACTTCCTATCTCTCCGCATTTCATGTCACTCTACTGTCCTATCAATAAAAGCATGAAATCCCAAAAACTAATCTTTAAAAAAAACTCTCTCTCCCCATGCCTTCGGCCTAGTGGAGACAAAAATAACTTTTCTCTCCCATTTGACCTTGACCTCAAATTAGTTGGGTTGACATACCTGGATATCGTTGTAGGACGCACAACAAGCTAGAAACGCGTCACTTCTTCACGCTGCATTTTCAAGCTTTACTTGCAGCTCTGCTATTTCTTATGCTTTTGGATGACGCTGTAGTATGGTCAAGTATTAGGCCAAGTAGGGTATTAAATTACGAGGAAAAAAACCGCCCACAAGTTAGATTAGCATGTGGAGAGAAGAGGTTTCTGCCCGACAGCAATGATATACACAGCCCCTCCTCCTTTTCCTTTCCTCTTTCTCTCGGTCGTCCCCTTCCAGGAGGGCTGTGGTATGCAGCCCAATGCTCATCGCAAAGGTTGACCCCTCGTCTCGGGTAGCAACAGCAAACAGATGATGCACAGCAGCGTGCAGCAGGTGAAGATCACGTGATGCAGGAAGTAGTTTGGTGTATTTGAGTCGGAGCTCAGTCAGGTCTGTCACTCTTCTGAGACAGGAGGGTGAGGTCTGTAAGAAAGAAAGTAATGCTAATGACTATACTGTATATTTTAAAAGAAAATGAAGTCCGCACAGCAGCTCTGCTCCACAGTGTTTTGTTTATTTAAATAACAAAGTGACAAAAAGTCACTTTATCAGTTTAAATGAACAAAACACTGTGGAGCAGAGCTGCTGTGCCGACTTCCTTTTCTTTTTAACGGTATCTGCCTTTGTCTAGCACCAGCGAGGGACTGGGTGTGCGCAACCCTCTTGTTTTTTAAACGTTTTTTATACTGTATATATTACCATGGCAATGCATAATAATAATAATGACTACAACTGCACTCTGTCGAGTGCCAACTTGCGAGTTGCACTCAAGTAGTACTAGTGCACAAGCAGAGCGTGCAAGTAATCCCGACTGCTACGAACTTACTATCAGCCCCTAAAATATTGAAATTAAATACTAAAACAACAAATAAACCTTTAAAGAAATCCGACATTAATATAAAATACAATTATTTTGTTTAAAACAGTTTTAAGTTATAGAATATGACCACCATGACATCATACATACATACCACTTTTGGTCCAACCGACCACAATACTTGTGCGCTCTGCTTGTGCAAGTAATAATAATGCATTTTCATGTGGGGGTAAAAAATGTCATCCAATCGGGAGAGTAAAAACTAGTAGTAGTAGTAACTCATATTACTAATAGTAATTTACTACCAATACTACTACAAATAGTATTGACTAATAACTTCATGTAACTTTACGGCTATTTCTGAAAGATGTAACTAATAATGTATGTTCTTAACCTTTGCAGCCATGTCCTGGAAACATTGACTGTTGGTGACACGTTGGTGTTGACTGGCAAGCCTGGACCTAGTTCACAACAAAGCAAAAAAAAGATAAGTATTTTTGTTCCGATTCAAAGCAAAGAATCGCACCGTGTGAAGTGAGTGGTGCAACTCTGTGTGTGAATCACACCGTGTGAAGTGAGTGGTGCAACTCTGTGTGTCATTTCTCTACCGAAACGGTAGAGAAATGACAGTTACCATGTTATGTGGGGGTCCCTCTACTGTACTGTCACTGTACTGTACTGGCACACCCGAAAGCATCATATATACAGTTAATATGTGCATGTGTGTTTGTGTGTGCGTTAGGTTGCGCACAGGTGGTGAAAAACAACCATGTTTTCGTGCTCATACCCAGACACCCGGCCACCCAGTTACCAACACGCATAGTTTCAAGTGTAGCCCATCATGTGTCTCAGCAGATAAGGTCTGGCTGGTTAACTCCAGGGCACTAGAGTGCAGTTTAGATGAGTGGTGTGGTTGAGACATGCTGCTGGTGGGGTGTGTAAAATTAAATGCAAGGAACTGAAATGAGGCTGACTGGCATACCTGAGTGAACTACAGGGATGCCTACTGCTTCCATAGCCAGGAGCAAAGTGTTGGACAGCCTGGGTGCTCTTGGTGTGGAAGCTAGGCTCCTAGTGGCCTTTTTGTTCTGACTTTTGCTGCCACGGTGTCCATCCGATTTGGGCTTTCTCTCAAAATTCAGTTTTTTGGCCTCAATCCTCATGCGGAGTTGGATGAAGCGACGAGTAAATTTTTGGTGCACTCCATGGCATGGTGGAAGGTTGCTGGTCAAAGCCAGTGACTCCCTTTCCAATACTGCCAGTGCAGTACAAGACGTGCGTCTGAAGAGTTGCTCCAATTTTAGCATCAACTCAAACACCTCTGGGGAAGGACGGCAAAGGGCACCTGGTTTATATTCTTTAAGGGCCAGTAATGCAGAGGAGGACATGCTGTCCTCCTCTGCATTACTGGCACACTCTCTGTCAGTTATTGCTATTTCACAGCTGTTACAGATTTTGTTGTTCTTTATAACACTGTGTGCAATGTAGCCTGCCAGGGTGTAAAGAATGTTCTTCTCGGTGGTTGAGAATTCAGGTGTGGTTGCAGGAGGTCCGTCTTCCATCTCCTCTCTTCGCTCCTCCACTCTGTCTGTAATCTTTTGTATTGGCTCCAGTGTGTCCAGGAAGTCAACTGCAAATTCATTGTCATCATCCTGGTAGCTCCCACTTTTCACAGGTGCCAGAAACTGTGAAACTGATATTAATCTCAGTGCCTGCTGAAATTCCACTGGAGTTGGTGTAGGATTTTTGGATCGTACACAGCCGAATACATTTTCCAGACAGTCCTGGGTAAATTTTGCCGTTAGGACAAACTTGTGTCCTCGTGTTAGCATCTCCTCCTGTATTGCCAGAATAGAGCGAGTCGCCATTACCACCCCTGTTTGTATGGGCTTCCAGCCACCAGTCTTCCCAACCTTAATATTGCAGAACAGATCAATTATGTCGTTGAGGAAGACCTTGGCTTTCTCATACTCCTCCAACTTTAGTCTGCTCAATGCCATAGTGGGATGGCGGGAGGACATCAGATCGAACCAGTGATTGACCTTCTCTAGGAACCATGCTGTTGCTAGATGGGATTGGGGTCGTCCTTCTTTCTGCACCATATATTTCAGTCCAGCACTACTTGAGTGGCTGAAAACATTCATGGCGGGGCCAACTTTCATTTTCTCAAAATGATTAGGCTCAATGGATTTCCTGGACAAGTTTGGAGCTATTTTCAGTGCCATCCCTTCCTGGAAATTAATGAGATCCTTAATGGGCTCTAGTGACACTACATTAGATGTTAAATTCTCTTTTTCCACAACATAATCTGGAATTGTGATTGTGTGTTGGACAAGGGCATTCCTCAGGTTTTTTACCAGATGGGGGACATCAGGCATGAAATACAGCTGCCTCTCTGGGGTCACAGGATGTGGGACAGATGTATTGCTGTAGTCTACCCCAAAAGCTCTCCACATGGCTTGATTAGGGCTACCCATGTCAGTGGTGACGTCAATGACATGAAGCCCAATGGCTTCGGCTCTTTCGATAATATCCAGTATAATTGGTTTGTACACTTTGCCTTGTGTTGAATTGCCACTGTAGTGGTAAGCTACAATCTGTTTCCAGCGTGTTGTAGCGCCAGCCAACATAAAAACGCAGGCGTGTGTTGCTGGTCCAGTGTGATCTGGCAAAGTGACATCCCCATACAGCCGTCCTGAGCCCATGTGTAATTCAACACTTGGAGTGATGGCCATCTCGTCAAGCGTTAAAACACACTCCCTTTCCATCTCACCCATCCCTGCTGCCTTAAGTTTTAGAAAGGTAAAGACCTCCTCTAAAATCCCTGGCTCAAATTTAACCCTTTGCATTCTCGCCTGTAGCGTTCTTATTGCAGGCAGAGGGATTTGCAGATCTCTGAGGGTGTTATAGCCTGTTGGTCCTGCAGAAAACCTGATTTTTAGTGCCTTTTTGATGGTGCTATTACTCCATTTCATCCCCCTTGTATTTATTCGGCCTAATGCCTTCATCTGGTCTTCAGAAAATATTTTGGCTAATTTTCTATCTGTGTTTTTGTTTTTTCTGAGCAAAGCTGCCTTTTGCTTCCTTGATCTTTTTAATGATGCCCGTGCCTTATCAGCAGCCCCCTGTGCTCTGTGAGTAGCCCTCTGTTGCTTTTTTAATTCTTTTCTCAAATCCTCCACTGTGGCGATTTGCTTCTGTAACTCTATTTTTAGAGTGGTGATTTCTCTTTGCTCATCAGGTTCTGCTCTGTCCTCGCTTGGAATTCCTGCTTCTGCTCTGTCGCTTGGAATTTCTATCTCCACTCTGTGATCGCTCACAGGTTCTTCTCTTTCAGCTGTCTGTCTGTCCTCTGTTTGAATTTCTCTCTCCACTCTGTGCTCCCTCACAGGTTCTTTTCTTTCAGCTGTCTGTCTGTCCTCTGTTGGAATTTCACTCTCTACTCTGTGCTCGCTTGGCATTTCTTCTTCTCTGTCCTTGCTAGGAATTCTCTCTCTTTCCTGTCTGTTCTGACTTTTCCTTCTAAGACTCTCAGCCCTTTCACATTCAATCCCTGAAATGGATACAATGGCACACAGTTAGGACACAAGACTTATGTCAGTATGAAATATTATTACTACAAATAGATGTTCCCATACAGGTGCTTCACAAAACATTAGAATATTGTGGAAAAGTTAATTTAATTTTTTCTATAAAAATAAATCATATATTCTAGATTAATTGCACATAAAGTGAAATATTAAAAACCTTTTCTTTCAAGTTAAGCATCTCAATAAAGTGACATTTCAATCACATCATATTGTGAAGGTCTGATACCAATAATAACCACTGGAGGACATTTATTTATTAAATTAAAGTGTGTGTGTGTGTGTGTGTGTGTGTGTGTGTGTGTGTGTGTGTGTGTGTGTGTGTGTGTGTGAGAGAGAAAGAATATGAAATCTTTTTATAGTTTCACAAGATAGTATTACTCAAAATGTTAATGTAACACATCTGTTTACAGTTACACCTTTATTTAATTCCTATTTATATTCAATATTTATTTGTACATATTTACATTGTTTTATCTTGATTGTCTCGTTTCACTTTTGCTTTGGCAATGTAAACGTATGTTTTCTCATGCCAGGTAATAAAGATAATTTGATTTGAATTGAATTGAGAGAAAACCTTTAGCTGAGAGAGATGCAGCAGGAGCCAGGGACGCCATATAAAATTGTGTTGCAGATTCAACTTTTTAATAGATTTCATAGATAGCTTGCCCACACCCCAGTCTGCCCACCGTTCCCTAGTGCCCACTCTGTTTGTGCCCTCCCTAGTGCCTTCATAGATTTGTTTGTATTTTTAGACACCCACTTAGTCGCAGCATGAGGCATTGTTTGGGAACTTGTAGACCTGCTATTTTAGATGCTAGGGTTTTAACACATTTTCTTTGTTTTGCAGTACGATCGATGGGACTGAAACCCTGGCTACCTGCCTCTCCAAGACCCATGTACTGCTGAGAGGAAGAAGTTTGTGTTGGATTTTACAAAGGCTCTGGCCCCCAAGCTGGCCCCTGGCTATCTGGCTGGTAGGCAGGCTGACTGCCTGGCTGGCTGGCTGACTGACTGACTGAGGGCTGGCTGGCTAATGGACTGACTGGCTGACTGGCTAACGGACTGGCTGACTGACTGACTGGCTGGCTGTTTGGCTGGCTGGCTGACGGACTGGCTGGCTGGCTAATGGACTGACTGGCTAACGGACTGGCTGGCTGACTGGCGGAAAGCCACTGGCTGGCTGGCTGGCTTGTATGTTCATGTTGAACCCATTGTAATTTAATTTCACATTTGTTATTTTAATTGTACTAAAGAATGTTCATTAGTTAATGAGTTAATTATTATTGAATAAAAATGGATGAAGTCGAAGATTTGACTAATGGATCTTAATTACTTTGTTGTGGTACTTTAAGGTTTATTTAGCATAAGGTTTATTTAGCATATTTAGAGTTATTTTTGCTCTAAACACATTGATTATAGTCCTGGATAACTGTCTAAAACCTTAAAATAAAAATAAAACACAGATTTTCCTCCGGAGTCACCGCAGAAAAAAAACCTGCAGATTCCGTTTGGCCTTACTTAATACCTCCATGCCATGCCCCATTGATGAAATAATTTGTTTAAAATTATCCCAGACCGCATATCGAGGGCATAAATTAACATACTTTTCAGATGGTCGACATTTCTGTATTATAAATGTTTTTTGATTTTCATGAGCTGTATGCCACAATCATCAAGATTAAAACAAAAAGTTTTAAATATTTCAACTTTATGCACATTGAATCTAGAATATATGAAAGTTTCACTTTTTGAATTATATTATGGAAGAAAATTAACTTTTCCACATCACATTTTTTGAGAAGCACCTGTATACCTACCTACAGTATATTACCTTTTGTGTAACTGTGCTCCCTAACAATTAAGTTCTGTTCAGGTGCTGTTCGAAGTGCAGGTGGCTTCCGTCGTTTAATTGCTGCACGATGTGCAAATATACTCGGTACTGCATCGTCCCTTAGCCTTTTCTTGCCCTTTTTATTTACAAACTGATCTGCCTCAAAGTGTGCCTGTAGAGTAACGGTTGTTTCTTTTTAGATACACAAAGCTACACAAACACTACACATCAACATTATTACAGTGTCTTTACATTACCTCACATAGCTTTCTCTTGTTGACATTCTCTGGCATGGTCATACCCATCCGGCTCACACTGACCAACCACCTCTTCCTCCTTTCAGGTTCAACTGGGAAGCCGTAAAGTTTCGCCCCTTTCTCAGACCGGCTTTTGCAGCCGACTGCCTCACAGCCAACCATATTGCAGCAGCAACTGTCCACAAGGAAAGAAAGAGCAGAGCCCAATCATTGACTGTATTAGAATGTAAAGGCTCAATTATATGGTCAATCAATATGTTCATTGCTTCTTTATGTCCACATTTAGAAGAGAAACTGTAAAATAAATAATGTTATACTAAAATGATGCTATAAGGCTTATACTAGTATAACCCATTTAGGCCTGACCTACCTAAAAATGTTTAAAATAATCTTCTAAATCCAGATTTTTCAAAAATAGCAGACCTACAAGCTTGTAGCACGCCACCCGGTGGCGCGCTATATACTTGTAGATCTGCTATTTTTCTATAGCTAAATTATAACATGTTTAAAACACCAAAAGGGGTTCCCGCCCAAAATGGGTTAATTCTCGATTCTCTTGTAAACCAATTAGTCCTACATCAGGGATGATCAAATCTAAGATCTAAATAACCCAATCCCCCCCCAAACCTCCTTAGGATCTATGTGTTGGAAATTGTGGAAGATGTTATGTAGTACATCATGGTCACTGAACATGTTCAAGTCTAAAAAGGTGTCAATATTCTTTCCTTCAAGACAAAAATGGTTTTATAGAATAGGTTGGGAATCCTTCTCGTGGATGCTCACTTTAACACGTAGGCTGCAGAGATGTGCAACAGGTACAGGCAGATGTACTGCAGCTGTCGAGGAATCTCCTCCTGGAAAACAAAGTCTGTGTTTATAGGCATTGTCTTGCTTTGCAATATCTGAATGCTCCTTTTTTTCCTCTCTCACTTACAATCTGAAACTCACACATACAGTATAGTATATGAACAGCTAAACCAGTAAACAGCCCAAAAAAAACATTCCCATGGCCTACTGACCTTGCGTACTTTCTGGAAGTAGAGCTCTGGCAAGGCATGGAGCCAGTAAGCCAGCTGAGTGAGGTAGAAGAACTTCACCTGAAATCTACAGGAGAGGGTGGGAGCACTTTAGAATAACATCCAATAGCAATATGGTAGGGGTCAGGGTTTTATTTGTTAAATAAACAAAGTAAAAGAACTACAACATGCAGTGCAGAGTCACCATTTATTTGGAGGAATAACATTGATTGATTGATCGAAGTATTTATTAACAGTTTGCAGAATGGTAATTTGCCGAATTACAACAGGGTCCACCATTTTCAATTCAGCAGAACATTTAGAGACGTACAAATATACACTTCTATAAAAGAACAGTAAGGAGGTAAAAAGGGAAAGGAAACATATACAGTAAGGGTAAGAGGACGGGGGGATTCCGATTTTACGGGCTCAAGTTTCCCCCCCGTAAAATCTGATCTGTAAGTGCAGACGGCTGCACTTACAGATTGCAGCCGTCTGTAAGTGCCCTTTGAGAGCGGTTTTGACGGAGTCAAGGGATTTGCATGTCTTAATGGCTATTGGTAGGGCATTCCACATTTTGGTGGCATAGCAGCGAAAATAATTTAGTCCCTCGTTTGTGCCGAATCTGGGTTGAACATGTTTTTGTCCCTCTGGTGTTGTGGGTGTGAACTCTGTTGACATTAAGGAAGTATTTAGACAGCTACATGGGTATCTTGGTGGTGTAGCGTGCTTGTTGGTCACTGAACACATTAAGTTCCAAAGTAATTTGTAATGATTACATTCAATCATCAAATAACAAATTATTACCCATTAGACACATGACACACATGACATTTTTATTCGATTACTTCATGGTGGTATGAAAGACTATTAAATAATGTTTTATACTTGATACAGAATTTACCATCTAAAAATACCAATCTAATGTTGATATTATAGTTACCTGAGGTGTACATGCGGGTAGTTCTCCCAAAGACTGCTACGATGAAGAATGTACCCTTCCTGTGGGGACAAACCATTATGAGACTTAGTTAAAGAAAAATCTTTCCACTCTTTATTATCTTTCTCCCTCTAACTAGTGTACACACAAATGCAGGCATCCCAACTGAAATAAGCCAATTAGCTATTCTATATAGTGTTGTACTTTTTCTCTGGAGGATCAAAATACCAAAAACAAAGCAGCTCAAACAAGTCATCTTACTGTTATGAGTATGTACAGGGTCCAAATGCTCGACACCAGGTGGAACACGCACAGCTGACCCGACTCATTGAACTTTGTGTTCTTGCTTTTGGACAGGTGGAGACGCCTGTCACCTTCTGCAAACCAAGACAATACAATACAAGGCAATGAATGGGTCACGTGATCTGAACAGGAGCCAGTGTCAGTGTAGAGTAACTGAAATCCCTTGACACAATAGACAATACACACTATTTATAGTCACTACCTGCATACACACTTCTGAGCAAAGGGTTTGTGTTTAGAGTTCATTATCCCATTATGTTAACTTATGTTGTAAATAAATCATGCTTAATTGAATGTATAATCTATGAGACCCGTGGAGGTTCTTTACAACAAACAGCATGGCAGAATGCAGTAAGTCAGGTCTTAACTTGAACTTATGACACATGGAAATAATATCTATAAGTGTTGTAGTAATAGTAGTAAACATAACACAATGACTGAGGGCCTTGGAGAAGTTGGCAATATAATATCAATGATTATATATAATATATAGTGACATTTGTCTTCCTGGTTTTCAATCACTCAAGCCCTGTTTTATCATTGTATCATTCAACTAGACTTGACATTCTGTATTAAAATTGGTGTTATGATTAAAATAAGAACGTTCGACATTATCGACTCGGCTACATTGACTGAATGAGTGAAAGGCAACAGCCCGGCTTTTAATGGTCTTAAATCCCTTTATTTTAGAGCGTTTTGTAGTTATAGTACAACATAAACATTACAGAGACTTTAGTTGTCACTGTACAATACTTTAAAACAGTTGTCATTTTGCATACATACCTAAAATTGCCGATATCCGCGGCGCTCTCGTTCAAAACAATGTACTTCAGCTCCAGGCTCTGTCCCTAATCGAGCTCCCAGTAAGAGCGCAGCTGTGCGCACGAGCGCTTCCGGGATCACGTGGCCGGGCTGTTCTGTGCCCCCTCACTAACAGAACTCTTCTATTATACGGCTCTGGTATTGCCGCCTCTGTCAGAGGCGCGCGACAGCCCCAAACACATAAACTTGAGCGACTTCGATCCGCCATAAAGTGCCACAGCAGCCCGCCGTGTGCGTGATGTGTGCAGAGATGAGCTCCTATCCAAGGATACGGCCATGCCGCCGTCCCTCCAACCCCCTCCCCCTAACCCGCCGTCCCCGATCCGTTTTGGAGAGTTACGACCCAAAGTCACAAAGTCATTGGCAGAGTCGCAATCTACGGCTCCCCTGACACCCTGCAGCCGTCACCCAGGAAACACAAGGTCAGTCGTTTCCTCCACATGAGTGGGCTGCATGCCGGAGAAATAGAAAGCGTGGAGTGAGTGTGTGTGTGTGTGTGTGTGTGTGTGTGTGTGTGTGTGACGTGTGTGTACGTCCATATTTCAGATTCTAGCTGTGTGTGTGTGTGTGTGTGTGTGTGTGTGTGTGTGTGTGTGTGTGTGTGTGTGTGTGTGTGTGTGTGTGTGTGTGTGTGTGTGTGTGTGTGTGTGTGTGTGTGCGTGCGTGCGCGCGCGCGCAGGGGAGCCATTTCGAATTCCTAACCCTATGACTACAGAATAGATCATGCAGGAAATGTAATAATGTTTATTAAACAATAAAATATATACAGTAGGCTACACCACAGTATGTCTGAGGGCCCTTGGAATTTTACAAACTTTTTGTTCCTATTCACTGTGACCCCTTTTCCACCAGTTGGTTCCCAATGGGAACCGGTTCAGTTCTTTTTGGTTTTTAGTCCATGAGCCAGAGCTCCAAAATGGGTGGGCAAACTATACCCTATATTAAATTGTTTATAGGATCAATACAAGTAAATTAATACATGATAACCCTTCCACAGTAGTACCTTTTTCATATTTTTGATTATTTTGCATATTTTCCTACATAATGCCTCATTTGCATATTTAAAAATGTAAAATGTGTAATATAATAAATCATTGCCTTCATGTAAGTACTCAATTGGGGAAGTTTCATGGTGATAACAATCTAATATAGGTATGGTTTTGCCTACTCAATTCATATTAACGTTCCAATTTTGGAGCTCTGGCTCATGGACTAAAAACCAAAAAGAACTGAACCGGTTCACATTGGGAACCAACTGGTGGAAAAGGGGCCTCTGTGTCTGTGTGGGAGCACACATGTGTACATGTGTGTATCATTCATGGCTGCCAACAAAAGTATTGTTTGCTGAAACCTATCCACACTTTTCCTGGGCTGTGTGTGCTCCAGTTCCTGTTGATTTCATTGGATATCATTGGTCATCTGACCAGTTTCATTGGCCTTCATTGGATCAAATCGACAGGAACTGGAGCACACACAGCCCAGGAAAAGTGTGGATAGTCTAAAATTATGTGTAGTGGCAAAAAATACAAGCAATCGAAATTATATTGTCAAAATAGGCTACATACCTATATTTTTCTCTCGTCACCAAAACATATGTTTTGCTCTCATAACAGTAGTAGACAGAGACATTTGAAAAAAGTCTCCACAAATATAAATACCATTTCACATGTATATGTATTTTGAAATATGAGTCAGAGATATGCTTTTCTGTATTGCCCAGGGCAGTGTCTACAAGCCTTGCAGATCGGACAGGAGCCTATCTCCTGTTTCTGTAGCGTATAGGTCAACTTCTCCCAGCCATGATGTAGCCTACGTAAGTCGCAGTTTATGATGAAAACCTGAAAAACCTGTCTGTCAGTCAGTCCGTTACACCTCGTGCCTCGCTCCAAATATGTCGAATAAAGAATTCATTCCATATGTTGATCTGACCTCATCTGACCTCATCAAACCCTGTACACTCAAGACACTGCCCCAGCTGCCACCCTTAGATCTCCATATATGACCTGTTCTAAAATTCCATATGTTGATCTGACCTCATCAAATCCTGTACACTCAAGACACGCTCCATATATGGCCAGTACAGAATTAATTCCATATTATGTTGATCTGACCCCGCATGCCAAAGTGCCAGCACTCGCCCAGCAGTCTGCCGTCACCCAGGTGGATGCGTGCACGTGACTTCACCCCAGGTCGCTTCTCGTCGTCTTACTGGTTTAATAGTCTTAATAGTTTGGTATGACCCAGCCCGGGGAATCAAACACAGACCTCCCAATCTCAGGGCAACCAAACACTCTACCCACAACGCCACTGAGCTGGCCTGGTCGCTATGCCTATAATACAATATGAAAAATACACACTTTTGGGTCATAAACCATTACAGTAGATGAGTAACACTGCACTAGAGGAATGCTAGTGAGCCTGGGATACCAGTGATTCCTACATCCTACTGCAGAGTCCTCTGAAAGGAGGATCTCTGAGAGGGTCTACTCTGTGTCACAGAGCAAGTGCATGCGAATGGAGAGATGGATAAAGAAACAGAGAGAGGGACAGAAAGAGATAGTTTGATAGAAAGAAAGAAAGAATACTTCAGTTCACACAATCAATAATTCAGCCAAGTGTAACAGTCTGGCGGTGGACTCCCATTCCAACCCCAGTGTTGTTTCTAAGTGTCCGGCTGTTCCAACAGCCCCAACCGCTGACCAGACAGCCCAGACCTGTTACATAATACATGAGCAGTAGACCACAAAGCTGTGCTGAATCAGCGTCCGAACCACCACTGGTGATGGACAATAGCAAAGAAATTACTTTGTCAGTTGTACTTTTCAATAGGCTACTTAAGTATCTTTAAAAGCAAGTACTCATTTAGTAACCCATTTGTTCCACCCAGTGTCAATTGTCTAGTGGGGTCGTATCGTATCTGATACTTCCGTGACCGCGGAGAGCAAAGGTCAGTTTCTCAGTGGATTTATCATCTATAACAAATTGAGCCCCAAAACATACCTCGCAAAAATGCGGGGAAAATTCATGAGAGCCCCAAATCCATATGGCCACCACCATCAACAACCTGTTAATAAGGCAAAATGACCTAAAATTCATTCTGCTTTAAGTAGCATGTCAAACTAGGGGGGTTTATGATTCTGAATCCATTCCAAGCATTAGTTTTGCACAAAAAACACTCATGAATTTCCCCCGCATTTTTGCAAGGTACAACTCAATTTGTTATTTAACCTTCATAGATGATAAATCCACTGAGAAACGGACCTTTGCTCTCCGCGGTATCAGATACAACCCCACTAATAACTAATCCTGGGCGCTACACTCCACAAGAGAAACGGACCAATGCATGCTTCCTTCAATGCATGAGGAGTCCAAGCCGCTTCTTATCACCTGACAGGGGGGAGTTTCCCCGTTTGGACGTAACGCATCTGACTGCAATGATCTGACTGACAGGGAACTGACAGCGCATGGAAGGAACATGTTATTCCAACCAGTTCCTTTCCCCTCCATCAGAGGATTACAGCATGTTTACTGCATGTTTTAAAAATTATTGTGAGGGTACCTGTACCTCTACCTACCCCAGTACTTTAACTAAAGTACAAATGTGACTGAGAAACTCTCACTTGTTGTGGAGTAATATTTGACTAGGAGTATCCATACTTTGACACAAGTACTGGGGTTGAGTACTTTGTCCATCACAGGTCCCCAGCTGGCACTGCTGAGATCATGGCAGGTCAGTGGGGGCTGCTGGGTAGTGACCCTATACCCACCTACACCCACCTCCCTGTGCACTTGCTCACCCAAATAACATCCTGCATGAGTGCACTGAACCTGCCAGTCACCAGAGAACCACCGTGACCGTAGACATGGGGCAGACAGGAGGCATTAGGTAGGATTATCACCCCTGCTGCCCTATTTGTTTTTATGTCCTTGCCAGGCAGAGGGACATTGGAGGCCAGGAAAAGGGACAAAGGTCCATGTCTACCGCTACATTCTCTGGCCTCTCTACAACACGCACGCACACACGCACGCACGCACACACACTGACCACCTTCAGCAACACAGTGCAGTATTGTATAAGTTTAATGGGAGAAAGGACACGGAAATTCCTCATGAAAGGCAATCCTCAACAAACTACTTTGTGAGTCTTGATTTGGAGGCCACTTAATAATTTGGTTTAAAAGGGGATGATACCCTTTTGAAAAATACAATACCGTTGTTATTATTATTATCAACTAGCATACAGTAGTATGTGCACTGTATATAACACTGACTGTACTAATAATTGTCTAAATGATTTAATGCAGAGGAAGAATTTCAGATATTGTGCACATCTCCCGTCTAGGTCGTCCTCGGGCGAGCCCCCCAGTGGCCTCTCCACTCACTCCAGTCATCCAAATCCTCCATAAATCTAGCTAGCTCACCAGTACTTTTCACCCCTGCATCTTTCTTTAGTGGCACATATATATGTCCACATATAGTGTGTGATCGATGTGTTCGCCCCAATATAGCACAGCTGGCTGGATGGGAGCTCCTGGTGTCTGTTGTCCTGTCTGCCATCTTCTCCCTCGCTCTTGGTAGCCCCCGTACAGATTCATATTACAGATGCATTGTACATGTACAGTGACAAATAGCCCAGCGACATCAACAACAACCCTGGAACCCTGGTAGCCCAATCACTCTGCATTTATCACAGTGATCACAGCGTTGCT
Organism: Protomyctophum bolini; assembly: GCF_963924005.1. Classification (NCBI taxonomy): domain Eukaryota; kingdom Metazoa; phylum Chordata; class Actinopteri; order Myctophiformes; family Myctophidae; genus Protomyctophum; species Protomyctophum bolini. Next base: position 2,042 of record NW_027665421.1, on the reverse strand, counting down.
GGTTTGACTGTGTCTCAGATCCTGTGTCGTCTATCATCCTTCCCTCTCCTGTCTTTCTCTCTCTGCATGCTAGCTAATTGTTGCGTGGGGCCATGACATCTTCATCACTCACTCACGAAAACAAAGGGTCTCGACCCTTTGTTTTCGTGATGTTGATCTGAGTGGATAGCGCACCAGAAGTCAGAGGGCGATGGTTACAAGTAATTTATCATCACTCACTAACACACTCATTCATTCAATCACCGTGTGCCTAACCCCCACTGTCTCTCCTCTCTCATCAGACTGCCACACCTGCAGCAGGTTCCCAAATTCTCGCCTGCCGGTGCCACAGCCCTATACTGCTGTAAAAGCCAGCCAGCCAGCTCAGGGCTCCATTTTCGTCACCGCTAAACCCCTTATCCCTAAACTTCTTTGCCTTTTTTTTTTTTGCTAAACATTTTTGAATAGTTCAACTAGCCAATCTACATTGCCACATTGTGAGCTTGTAGACTGGCCATTTAAGTATTCAAAAATGTTTTGCAAAATAGTAAAACAAAAAGGCAAATAAGTTTGGGGATAATGAAAGAAATTTAGCCCTTAGTTTTTTTATTTACTTACTTTAACCTGGAGAGTCTCCTTTTCATTATAGTTCTTAGTTAGAGTTGGTCTTTTCAGTTAGGGGAGGCCTGATCCCCAGGGAACCCCTTTTGGTGTTTTAAACATTATGTTATAATTTAGCTATTGAAAAATAGCAGATCTACAAGCTCATAGCGAGCCACCGAGTGGCGCGCTATGAACTTGTAGGTCTGCTATTTTTGAAAAATCTTAAAAATGCGGCACAATTCTTTGAATAGGTATATATTCTTTCAGAGCGAAAGTTTTCTTTATTTCGACGTCAGGCCTAAATGGGTTAAAACAGGAATGCCTCTCAACAGGAAAAACTGTATTGTCTCTGTATGAGACTCATTGTCTCCTTCTAGGCTCAAAGACTGAGAGTTAACGCTTTCAAAAATAGCAGATCTATTGTACAATCTCATTATCATAACATGTGTAGTGAACTTATATATAATAATATATAATATATTTTCAATATTTGTCATACAACAAAGTATACAGTTAAGGCTTTAAGTGGTTAAATTAACAATTCTTTACAGTGTATTGCACTCTTTGTATGCTGTAGCTATCCTTCTGTTCTGACACATGTCATAATAAGGGTAGGACAACACTATTAAAAGTGTTATGGCAATGGTTTACAGACAGAACACTATTGCACCTCAGTGGTCATTTACCCTGGTCTTATCTCATTGTCGTGTAACCGCTGCACAAACCACACATTTCAGCTATGGCCCATATTCAACATTAAGCCTGAGTTATACTTAGTTGCGCGTAAGATTGTACTGTACATTGGATTGGCTATTTTCAGTGCACGACACAATGTGCATCCAAGTATAACCAAGGCTTCATAAGCGCAGCTCTCTCTGCCACCGCGGTGCTGAGGGGGGCCGACGGGGTCAAGCAGAGCTTCTAGTTTCTGACCCCTGCCCTCATAGTCTAGGATGCTCAGCGCCGACCTCTGACCGCAAATACCTTTGGTCCTCGAGTTCAAATGCAGACCGTGACCCTGCCATTGACCCCCCCCCCCCAAGGGGGACTGTTAGAGAGATGGGGGATGGAGGGAATTCTACCTATGCCTTTTGTTGTCCTTCTTTCTCTGTTCACACTAAATAGAAGACAACAGGAAGGGGCAGAAGATATGTAGCTAGATATACTGTACACTGTGTACAGTATAATAGAAGACTTACAGGCATACATACATTCTACATATATACAGACGACTTTACTGTTTACTGCTTTACAATATTATTGCATGAAGAAAAAGTGGAATGCCCGCACACGATATGATTGTGGACTGCTCCCCGTCCTTACTCCGCACTTTTGGGGTCCAGCACCGTATTTAAAAACTGGGATGTGCATATATCGTTTTCCTCCTTTACATATAGAATTATTGCAATCACCAGCATGTGTGGAGGATCTGTAGAATAGTGTATTCTAACTGTGATTTG
>NW_027665422.1:0-16568 GCF_963924005.1 Protomyctophum bolini | reverse complement strand
GCCTGGTTCACTTTTGCTTAGCTTAGTCTGTAACTTGAAAACTATGTACCGTATGGCCCTATAAACTGTGTTGGGATGAAAGCTAGCCACTTTGAGCAATGTGGGAAGTGCTGGGGCAGTTTGGGACAACAGGGCCAAAATGTCACTTTCACAGTCCCAAAGTGCCATTTTCACAGTAAAAAGGCCTGGTTCACTTTTGCTTAGCTTAGTCTGTAACTTGAAAACTATGTACCGTATGGCCCTATAAACTGTGTTGGGATGAAAGCTAGCCACTTTGAGCAATGTGGGAAGTGCTGGGGCAGTTTGGGACAACAGGGCCAAAATGTCACTTTCACAGTCCCAAAGTGCCATTTTCACAGTAAAAAGGCCTGGTTCACTTTTGCTTAGCTTAGTCTGTAACTTGAAAACTATGTACCGTATGGCCCTATAAACTGTGTTGGGATGAAAGCTAGCCACTTTGAGCAATGTGGGAAGTGCTGGGGCAGTTTGGGACAACAGGGCCAAAATGTCACTTTCACAGTCCCAAAGTGCCATTTTCACAGTAAAAAGGCCTGGTTCACTTTTGCTTAGCTTAGTCTGTAACTTGAAAACTATGTACCGTATGGCCCTATAAACTGTGTTGGGATGAAAGCTAGCCACTTTGAGCAGTGTGGGAAGTGCTGGGGCAGTTTGGGACAACAGGGCCAAAATGTCACTTTCACAGTCCCAAAGTGCCATTTTCACAGTAAAAAGGCCTGGTTCACTTTTGCTTAGCTTAGTCTGTAACTTGAAAACTATGTACCGTATGGCCCTATAAACTGTGTTGGGATGAAAGCTAGCCACTTTGAGCATTGTGGCAAGAGCTGGGGCAGTTTGGGACAACAGGGAACGAACAGGGCCAAAATGTCACTTTCACAGTCCCAAAGTGCCATTTTCACAGTAAAAAGGCCTGGTTCACTTTTGCTTAGCTTAGTCTGTAACTTGAAAACTATGTACCGTATGGCCCTATAAACTGTGTTGGGATGAAAGCTAGCCACTTTGAGCAATGTGGGAAGTGCTGGGGCAGTTTGGGACAACAGGGCCAAAATGTCACTTTCACAGTCCCAAAGTGCCATTTTCACAGTAAAAAGGCCTGGTTCACTTTTGCTTAGCTTAGTCTGTAACTTGAAAACTATGTACCGTATGGCCCTATAAACTGTGTTGGGATGAAAGCTAGCCACTTTGAGCAATGTGGGAAGTGCTGGGGCAGTTTGGGACAACAGGGCCAAAATGTCACTTTCACAGTCCCAAAGTGCCGTTTTCACAGTAAAAAAAAAAGATTCATTTTGCTTAGCTTAGTCTGTAACTTGAAAACTATGTACCGTATGGCCCTATAAACTGTGTTGGGATGAAAGCTAGCCACTTTGAGCAATGTGGGAAGTGCTGGGGCAGTTTGGGACAACAGGGCCAAAATGTCACTTTCACAGTCCCAAAGTGCCATTTTCACAGTAAAAAGGCCTGGTTCACTTTTGCTTAGCTTAGTCTGTAACTTGAAAACTATGTACCGTATGGCCCTATAAACTGTGTTGGGATGAAAGCTAGCCACTTTGAGCAATGTGGGAAGTGCTGGGGCAGTTTGGGACAACAGGGCCAAAATGTCACTTTCACAGTCCCAAAGTGCCATTTTCACAGTAAAAAGGCCTGGTTCACTTTTGCTTAGCTTAGTCTGTAACTTGAAAACTATGTACCGTATGGCCCTATAAACTGTGTTGGGATGAAAGCTAGCCACTTTGAGCAGTGTGGGAAGTGCTGGGGCAGTTTGGGACAACAGGGCCAAAATGTCACTTTCACAGTCCCAAAGTGCCATTTTCACAGTAAAAAGGCCTGGTTCACTTTTGCTTAGCTTAGTCTGTAACTTGAAAACTATGTACCGTATGGCCCTATAAACTGTGTTGGGATGAAAGCTAGCCACTTTGAGCATTGTGGCAAGAGCTGGGGCAGTTTGGGACAACAGGGACGAACAGGGCCAAAATGTCACTTTCACAGTCCCAAAGTGCCATTTTCACAGTAAAAAGGCCTGGTTCACTTTTGCTTAGCTTAGTCTGTAACTTGAAAACTATGTACCGTATGGCCCTATAAACTGTGTTGGGATGAAAGCTAGCCACTTTGAGCAATGTGGGAAGTGCTGGGGCAGTTTGGGACAACAGGGCCAAAATGTCACTTTCACAGTCCCAAAGTGCCATTTTCACAGTAAAAAGGCCTGGTTCACTTTTGCTTAGCTTAGTCTGTAACTTGAAAACTATGTACCGTATGGCCCTATAAACTGTGTTGGGATGAAAGCTAGCCACTTTGAGCAATGTGGGAAGTGCTGGGGCAGTTTGGGACAACAGGGCCAAAATGTCACTTTCACAGTCCCAAAGTGCCATTTTCACAGTAAAAAGGCCTGGTTCACTTTTGCTTAGCTTAGTCTGTAACTTGAAAACTATGTACCGTATGGCCCTATAAACTGTGTTGGGATGAAAGCTAGCCACTTTGAGCAATGTGGGAAGTGCTGGGGCAGTTTGGGACAACAGGGCCAAAATGTCACTTTCACAGTCCCAAAGTGCCATTTTCACAGTAAAAAGGCCTGGTTCACTTTTGCTTAGCTTAGTCTGTAACTTGAAAACTATGTACCGTATGGCCCTATAAACTGTGTTGGGATGAAAGCTAGCCACTTTGAGCAATGTGGGAAGTGCTGGGGCAGTTTGGGACAACAGGGCCAAAATGTCACTTTCACAGTCCCAAAGTGCCATTTTCACAGTAAAAAAAAAACAGATTCATTTTGCTTAGCTTAGTCTGTAACTTGAAAACTATGTACCGTATGGCCCTATAAACTGTGTTGGGATGAAAGCTAGCCACTTTGAGCAATGTGGGAAGTGCTGGGGCAGTTTGGGACAACAGGGCCAAAATGTCACTTTCACAGTCCCAAAGTGCCATTTTCACAGTAAAAAGGCCTGGTTCACTTTTGCTTAGCTTAGTCTGTAACTTGAAAACTATGTACCGTATGGCCCTATAAACTGTGTTGGGATGAAAGCTAGCCACTTTGAGCAATGTGGGAAGTGCTGGGGCAGTTTGGGACAACAGGGCCAAAATGTCACTTTCACAGTCCCAAAGTGCCATTTTCACAGTAAAAAAAAACAGATTCATTTTGCTTAGCTTAGTCTGTAACTTGAAAACTATGTACCGTATGGCCCTATAAACTGTGTTGGGATGAAAGCTAGCCACTTTGAGCAATGTGGGAAGTGCTGGGGCAGTTTGGGACAACAGGGCCAAAATGTCACTTTCACAGTCCCAAAGTGCCGTTTTCACAGTAAAAAAAAAAAGATTCATTTTGCTTAGCTTTGTCTGTAACTTGAAAACTATGTACCGTATGGCCCTATAAACTGTGTTGGGATGAAAGCTAGCCACTTTGAGCAATGTGGGAAGTGCTGGGGCAGTTTGGGACAACAGGGCCAAAATGTCACTTTCACAGTCCCAAAGTGCCATTTTCACAGTAAAAAGGCCTGGTTCACTTTTGCTTAGCTTAGTCTGTAACTTGAAAACTATGTACCGTATGGCCCTATAAACTGTGTTGGGATGAAAGCTAGCCACTTTGAGCATTGTGGCAAGAGCTGGGGCAGTTTGGGACAACAGGGAACGAACAGGGCCAAAATGTCACTTTCACAGTCCCAAAGTGCCATTTTCACAGTAAAAAGGCCTGGTTCACTTTTGCTTAGCTTAGTCTGTAACTTGAAAACTATGTACCGTATGGCCCTATAAACTGTGTTGGGATGAAAGCTAGCCACTTTGAGCAATGTGGGAAGTGCTGGGGCAGTTTGGGACAACAGGGCCAAAATGTCACTTTCACAGTCCCAAAGTGCCATTTTCACAGTAAAAAGGCCTGGTTCACTTTTGCTTAGCTTAGTCTGTAACTTGAAAACTATGTACCGTATGGCCCTATAAACTGTGTTGGGATGAAAGCTAGCCACTTTGAGCAGTGTGGGAAGTGCTGGGGCAGTTTGGGACAACAGGGCCAAAATGTCACTTTCACAGTCCCAAAGTGCCATTTTCACAGTAAAAAGGCCTGGTTCACTTTTGCTTAGCTTAGTCTGTAACTTGAAAACTATGTACCGTATGGCCCTATAAACTGTGTTGGGATGAAAGCTAGCCACTTTGAGCATTGTGGCAAGAGCTGGGGCAGTTTGGGACAACAGGGAACGAACAGGGCCAAAATGTCACTTTCACAGTCCCAAAGTGCCATTTTCACAGTAAAAAGGCCTGGTTCACTTTTGCTTAGCTTAGTCTGTAACTTGAAAACTATGTACCGTATGGCCCTATAAACTGTGTTGGATGAAAGCTAGCCACTTTGAGCAATGTGGGAAGTGCTGGGGCAGTTTGGGACAACAGGGCCAAAATGTCACTTTCACAGTCCCAAAGTGCCATTTTCACAGTAAAAAGGCCTGGTTCACTTTTGCTTAGCTTAGTCTGTAACTTGAAAACTATGTACCGTATGGCCCTATAAACTGTGTTGGGATGAAAGCTAGCCACTTTGAGCAATGTGGGAAGTGCTGGGGCAGTTTGGGACAACAGGGCCAAAATGTCACTTTCACAGTCCCAAAGTGCCATTTTCACAGTAAAAAGGCCTGGTTCACTTTTGCTTAGCTTAGTCTGTAACTTGAAAACTATGTACCGTATGGCCCTATAAACTGTGTTGGGATGAAAGCTAGCCACTTTGAGCAATGTGGGAAGTGCTGGGGCAGTTTGGGACAACAGGGCCAAAATGTCACTTTCACAGTCCCAAAGTGCCATTTTCACAGTAAAAAGGCCTGGTTCACTTTTGCTTAGCTTAGTCTGTAACTTGAAAACTATGTACCGTATGGCCCTATAAACTGTGTTGGGATGAAAGCTAGCCACTTTGAGCATTGTGGCAAGAGCTGGGGCAGTTTGGGACAACAGGGAACGAACAGGGCCAAAATGTCACTTTCACAGTCCCAAAGTGCCATTTTCACAGTAAAAAGGCCTGGTTCACTTTTGCTTAGCTTAGTCTGTAACTTGAAAACTATGTACCGTATGGCCCTATAAACTGTGTTGGGATGAAAGCTAGCCACTTTGAGCAATGTGGGAAGTGCTGGGGCAGTTTGGGACAACAGGGCCAAAATGTCACTTTCACAGTCCCAAAGTGCCATTTTCACAGTAAAAAGGCCTGGTTCACTTTTGCTTAGCTTAGTCTGTAACTTGAAAACTATGTACCGTATGGCCCTATAAACTGTGTTGGGATGAAAGCTAGCCACTTTGAGCAGTGTGGGAAGTGCTGGGGCAGTTTGGGACAACAGGGCCAAAATGTCACTTTCACAGTCCCAAAGTGCCATTTTCACAGTAAAAAGGCCTGGTTCACTTTTGCTTAGCTTAGTCTGTAACTTGAAAACTATGTACCGTATGGCCCTATAAACTGTGTTGGGATGAAAGCTAGCCACTTTGAGCATTGTGGCAAGAGCTGGGGCAGTTTGGGACAACAGGGAACGAACAGGGCCAAAATGTCACTTTCACAGTCCCAAAGTGCCATTTTCACAGTAAAAAGGCCTGGTTCACTTTTGCTTAGCTTAGTCTGTAACTTGAAAACTATGTACCGTATGGCCCTATAAACTGTGTTGGGATGAAAGCTAGCCACTTTGAGCAATGTGGGAAGTGCAGGGGCAGTTTGGGACAACAGGGCCAAAATGTCACTTTCACAGTCCCAAAGTGCCATTTTCACAGTAAAAAGGCCTGGTTCACTTTTGCTTAGCTTAGTCTGTAACTTGAAAACTATGTACCGTATGGCCCTATAAACTGTGTTGGGATGAAAGCTAGCCACTTTGAGCAATGTGGGAAGTGCTGGGGCAGTTTGGGACAACAGGGCCAAAATGTCACTTTCACAGTCCCAAAGTGCCATTTTCACAGTAAAAAGGCCTGGTTCACTTTTGCTTAGCTTAGTCTGTAACTTGAAAACTATGTACCGTATGGCCCTATAAACTGTGTTGGGATGAAAGCTAGCCACTTTGAGCAATGTGGGAAGTGCTGGGGCAGTTTGGGACAACAGGGCCAAAATGTCACTTTCACAGTCCCAAAGTGCCGTTTTCACAGTAAAAAAAAAAGATTCATTTTGCTTAGCTTAGTCTGTAACTTGAAAACTATGTACCGTATGGCCCTATAAACTGTGTTGGGATGAAAGCTAGCCACTTTGAGCAATGTGGGAAGTGCTGGGGCAGTTTGGGACAACAGGGCCAAAATGTCACTTTCACAGTCCCAAAGTGCCATTTTCACAGTAAAAAGGCCTGGTTCACTTTTGCTTAGCTTAGTCTGTAACTTGAAAACTATGTACCGTATGGCCCTATAAACTGTGTTGGGATGAAAGCTAGCCACTTTGAGCAATGTGGGAAGTGCTGGGGCAGTTTGGGACAACAGGGCCAAAATGTCACTTTCACAGTCCCAAAGTGCCATTTTCACAGTAAAAAGGCCTGGTTCACTTTTGCTTAGCTTAGTCTGTAACTTGAAAACTATGTACCGTATGGCCCTATAAACTGTGTTGGGATGAAAGCTAGCCACTTTGAGCAATGTGGGAAGTGCTGGGGCAGTTTGGGACAACAGGGCCAAAATGTCACTTTCACAGTCCCAAAGTGCCATTTTCACAGTAAAAAAAAAACAGATTCATTTTGCTTAGCTTAGTCTGTAACTTGAAAACTATGTACCGTATGGCCCTATAAACTGTGTTGGGATGAAAGCTAGCCACTTTGAGCAATGTGGGAAGTGCTGGGGCAGTTTGGGACAACAGGGCCAAAATGTCACTTTCACAGTCCCAAAGTGCCATTTTCACAGTAAAAAGGCCTGGTTCACTTTTGCTTAGCTTAGTCTGTAACTTGAAAACTATGTACCGTATGGCCCTATAAACTGTGTTGGGATGAAAGCTAGCCACTTTGAGCAATGTGGGGAAGTGCTGGGGCAGTTTGGGACAACAGGGCCAAAATGTCACTTTCACAGTCCCAAAGTGCCATTTTCACAGTAAAAAAAAACAGATTCATTTTGCTTAGCTTAGTCTGTAACTTGAAAACTATGTACCGTATGGCCCTATAAACTGTGTTGGGATGAAAGCTAGCCACTTTGAGCAATGTGGGAAGTGCTGGGGCAGTTTGGGACAACAGGGCCAAAATGTCACTTTCACAGTCCCAAAGTGCCATTTTCACAGTAAAAAGGCCTGGTTCACTTTTGCTTAGCTTAGTCTGTAACTTGAAAACTATGTACCGTATGGCCCTATAAACTGTGTTGGGATGAAAGCTAGCCACTTTGAGCAATGTGGGAAGTGCTGGGGCAGTTTGGGACAACAGGGCCAAAATGTCACTTTCACAGTCCCAAAGTGCCATTTTCACAGTAAAAAGGCCTGGTTCACTTTTGCTTAGCTTAGTCTGTAACTTGAAAACTATGTACCGTATGGCCCTATAAACTGTGTTGGGATGAAAGCTAGCCACTTTGAGCAATGTGGGAAGTGCTGGGGCAGTTTGGGACAACAGGGCCAAAATGTCACTTTCACAGTCCCAAAGTGCCATTTTCACAGTAAAAAAAAACAGATTCATTTTGCTTAGCTTAGTCTGTAACTTGAAAACTATGTACCGTATGGCCCTATAAACTGTGTTGGGATGAAAGCTAGCCACTTTGAGCAATGTGGGAAGTGCTGGGGCAGTTTGGGACAACAGGGCCAAAATGTCACTTTCACAGTCCCAAAGTGCCATTTTCACAGTAAAAAGGCCTGGTTCACTTTTGCTTAGCTTAGTCTGTAACTTGAAAACTATGTACCGTATGGCCCTATAAACTGTGTTGGGATGAAAGCTAGCCACTTTGAGCAATGTGGGAAGTGCTGGGGCAGTTTGGGACAACAGGGCCAAAATGTCACTTTCACAGTCCCAAAGTGCCATTTTCACAGTAAAAAAAAACAGATTCATTTTGCTTAGCTTAGTCTGTAACTTGAAAACTATGTACCGTATGGCCCTATAAACTGTGTTGGGATGAAAGCTAGCCACTTTGAGCAATGTGGGAAGTGCTGGGGCAGTTTGGGACAACAGGGCCAAAATGTCACTTTCACAGTCCCAAAGTGCCGTTTTCACAGTAAAAAAAAAAGATTCATTTTGCTTAGCTTTGTCTGTAACTTGAAAACTATGTACCGTATGGCCCTATAAACTGTGTTGGGATGAAAGCTAGCCACTTTGAGCAATGTGGGAAGTGCTGGGGCAGTTTGGGACAACAGGGCCAAAATGTCACTTTCACAGTCCCAAAGTGCCATTTTCACAGTAAAAAGGCCTGGTTCACTTTTGCTTAGCTTAGTCTGTAACTTGAAAACTATGTACCGTATGGCCCTATAAACTGTGTTGGGATGAAAGCTAGCCACTTTGAGCAATGTGGGAAGTGCTGGGGCAGTTTGGGACAACAGGGCCAAAATGTCACTTTCACAGTCCCAAAGTGCCATTTTCACAGTAAAAAGGCCTGGTTCACTTTTGCTTAGCTTAGTCTGTAACTTGAAAACTATGTACCGTATGGCCCTATAAACTGTGTTGGGATGAAAGCTAGCCACTTTGAGCATTGTGGCAAGAGCTGGGGCAGTTTGGGACAACAGGGAACGAACAGGGCCAAATGTCACTTTCACAGTCCCAAAGTGCCATTTTCACAGTAAAAAGGCCTGGTTCACTTTTGCTTAGCTTAGTCTGTAACTTGAAAACTATGTACCGTATGGCCCTATAAACTGTGTTGGGATGAAAGCTAGCCACTTTGAGCAATGTGGGAAGTGCTGGGGCAGTTTGGGACAACAGGGCCAAAATGTCACTTTCACAGTCCCAAAGTGCCATTTTCACAGTAAAAAGGCCTGGTTCACTTTTGCTTAGCTTAATCTGTAACTTGAAAACTATGTACCGTATGGCCCTATAAACTGTGTTGGGATGAAAGCTAGCCACTTTGAGCAATGTGGGAAGTGCTGGGGCAGTTTGGGACAACAGGGCCAAAATGTCACTTTCACAGTCCCAAAGTGCCATTTTCACAGTAAAAAAAAACAGATTCATTTTGCTTAGCTTAGTCTGTAACTTGAAAACTATGTACCGTATGGCCCTATAAACTGTGTTGGGATGAAAGCTAGCCACTTTGAGCAATGTGGGAAGTGCTGGGGCAGTTTGGGACAACAGGGCCAAAATGTCACTTTCACAGTCCCAAAGTGCCATTTTCACAGTAAAAAGGCCTGGTTCACTTTTGCTTAGCTTAGTCTGTAACTTGAAAACTATGTACCGTATGGCCCTATAAACTGTGTTGGGATGAAAGCTAGCCACTTTGAGCAATGTGGGAAGTGCTGGGGCAGTTTGGGACAACAGGGCCAAAATGTCACTTTCACAGTCCCAAAGTGCCATTTTCACAGTAAAAAAAAACAGATTCATTTTGCTTAGCTTAGTCTGTAACTTGAAAACTATGTACCGTATGGCCCTATAAACTGTGTTGGGATGAAAGCTAGCCACTTTGAGCAATGTGGGAAGTGCTGGGGCAGTTTGGGACAACAGGGCCAAAATGTCACTTTCACAGTCCCAAAGTGCCATTTTCACAGTAAAAAGGCCTGGTTCACTTTTGCTTAGCTTAGTCTGTAACTTGAAAACTATGTACCGTATGGCCCTATAAACTGTGTTGGGATGAAAGCTAGCCACTTTGAGCAATGTGGGAAGTGCTGGGGCAGTTTGGGACAACAGGGCCAAAATGTCACTTTCACAGTCCCAAAGTGCCATTTTCACAGTAAAAAAAAACAGATTCATTTTGCTTAGCTTAGTCTGTAACTTGAAAACTATGTACCGTATGGCCCTATAAACTGTGTTGGGATGAAAGCTAGCCACTTTGAGCAATGTGGGAAGTGCTGGGGCAGTTTGGGACAACAGGGCCAAAATGTCACTTTCACAGTCCCAAAGTGCCGTTTTCACAGTAAAAAAAAAAGATTCATTTTGCTTAGCTTTGTCTGTAACTTGAAAACTATGTACCGTATGGCCCTATAAACTGTGTTGGGATGAAAGCTAGCCACTTTGAGCAATGTGGGAAGTGCTGGGGCAGTTTGGGACAACAGGGCCAAAATGTCACTTTCACAGTCCCAAAGTGCCATTTTCACAGTAAAAAGGCCTGGTTCACTTTTGCTTAGCTTAGTCTGTAACTTGAAAACTATGTACCGTATGGCCCTATAAACTGTGTTGGGATGAAAGCTAGCCACTTTGAGCAATGTGGGAAGTGCTGGGGCAGTTTGGGACAACAGGGCCAAAATGTCACTTTCACAGTCCCAAAGTGCCATTTTCACAGTAAAAAGGCCTGGTTCACTTTTGCTTAGCTTAGTCTGTAACTTGAAAACTATGTACCGTATGGCCCTATAAACTGTGTTGGGATGAAAGCTAGCCACTTTGAGCAATGTGGGAAGTGCTGGGGCAGTTTGGGACAACAGGGCCAAAATGTCACTTTCACAGTCCCAAAGTGCCGTTTTCACAGTAAAAAAAAAAGATTCATTTTGCTTAGCTTAGTCTGTAACTTGAAAACTATGTACCGTATGGCCCTATAAACTGTGTTGGGATGAAAGCTAGCCACTTTGAGCAATGTGGGAAGTGCTGGGGCAGTTTGGGACAACAGGGCCAAAATGTCACTTTCACAGTCCCAAAGTGCCATTTTCACAGTAAAAAGGCCTGGTTCACTTTTGCTTAGCTTAGTCTGTAACTTGAAAACTATGTACCGTATGGCCCTATAAACTGTGTTGGGATGAAAGCTAGCCACTTTGAGCAATGTGGGAAGTGCTGGGGCAGTTTGGGACAACAGGGCCAAAATGTCACTTTCACAGTCCCAAAGTGCCATTTTCACAGTAAAAAGGCCTGGTTCACTTTTGCTTAGCTTAGTCTGTAACTTGAAAACTATGTACCGTATGGCCCTATAAACTGTGTTGGGATGAAAGCTAGCCACTTTGAGCAGTGTGGGAAGTGCTGGGGCAGTTTGGGACAACAGGGCCAAAATGTCACTTTCACAGTCCCAAAGTGCCATTTTCACAGTAAAAAGGCCTGGTTCACTTTTGCTTAGCTTAGTCTGTAACTTGAAAACTATGTACCGTATGGCCCTATAAACTGTGTTGGGATGAAAGCTAGCCACTTTGAGCAATGTGGGAAGTGCTGGGGCAGTTTGGGACAACAGGGCCAAAATGTCACTTTCACAGTCCCAAAGTGCCGTTTTCACAGTAAAAAAAAAAAGATTCATTTTGCTTAGCTTAGTCTGTAACTTGAAAACTATGTACCGTATGGCCCTATAAACTGTGTTGGGATGAAAGCTAGCCACTTTGAGCAATGTGGGAAGTGCTGGGGCAGTTTGGGACAACAGGGCCAAAATGTCACTTTCACAGTCCCAAAGTGCCATTTTCACAGTAAAAAGGCCTGGTTCACTTTTGCTTAGCTTAGTCTGTAACTTGAAAACTATGTACCGTATGGCCCTATAAACTGTGTTGGGATGAAAGCTAGCCACTTTGAGCAATGTGGGAAGTGCTGGGGCAGTTTGGGACAACAGGGCCAAAATGTCACTTTCACAGTCCCAAAGTGCCATTTTCACAGTAAAAAGGCCTGGTTCACTTTTGCTTAGCTTAGTCTGTAACTTGAAAACTATGTACCGTATGGCCCTATAAACTGTGTTGGGATGAAAGCTAGCCACTTTGAGCAGTGTGGGAAGTGCTGGGGCAGTTTGGGACAACAGGGCCAAAATGTCACTTTCACAGTCCCAAAGTGCCATTTTCACAGTAAAAAGGCCTGGTTCACTTTTGCTTAGCTTAGTCTGTAACTTGAAAACTATGTACCGTATGGCCCTATAAACTGTGTTGGGATGAAAGCTAGCCACTTTGAGCATTGTGGCAAGAGCTGGGGCAGTTTGGGACAACAGGGAACGAACAGGGCCAAAATGTCACTTTCACAGTCCCAAAGTGCCATTTTCACAGTAAAAAAGGCCTGGTTCACTTTTGCTTAGCTTAGTCTGTAACTTGAAAACTATGTACCGTATGGCCCTATAAACTGTGTTGGGATGAAAGCTAGCCACTTTGAGCAATGTGGGAAGTGCTGGGGCAGTTTGGGACAACAGGGCCAAAATGTCACTTTCACAGTCCCAAAGTGCCATTTTCACAGTAAAAAGGCCTGGTTCACTTTTGCTTAGCTTAGTCTGTAACTTGAAAACTATGTACCGTATGGCCCTATAAACTGTGTTGGGATGAAAGCTAGCCACTTTGAGCAATGTGGGAAGTGCTGGGGCAGTTTGGGACAACAGGGCCAAAATGTCACTTTCACAGTCCCAAAGTGCCATTTTCACAGTAAAAAGGCCTGGTTCACTTTTGCTTAGCTTAGTCTGTAACTTGAAAACTATGTACCGTATGGCCCTATAAACTGTGTTGGGATGAAAGCTAGCCACTTTGAGCAATGTGGGAAGTGCTGGGGCAGTTTGGGACAACAGGGCCAAAATGTCACTTTCACAGTCCCAAAGTGCCGTTTTCACAGTAAAAAAAAAATATTCATTTTGCTTAGCTTAGTCTGTAACTTGAAAACTATGTACCGTATGGCCCTATAAACTGTGTTGGGATGAAAGCTAGCCACTTTGAGCAATGTGGGAAGTGCTGGGGCAGTTTGGGACAACAGGGCCAAAATGTCACTTTCACAGTCCCAAAGTGCCATTTTCACAGTAAAAAGGCCTGGTTCACTTTTGCTTAGCTTAGTCTGTAACTTGAAAACTATGTACCGTATGGCCCTATAAACTGTGTTGGGATGAAAGCTAGCCACTTTGAGCAATGTGGGAAGTGCTGGGGCAGTTTGGGACAACAGGGCCAAAATGTCACTTTCACAGTCCCAAAGTGCCATTTTCACAGTAAAAAGGCCTGGTTCACTTTTGCTTAGCTTAGTCTGTAACTTGAAAACTATGTACCGTATGGCCCTATAAACTGTGTTGGGATGAAAGCTAGCCACTTTGAGCAGTGTGGGAAGTGCTGGGGCAGTTTGGGACAACAGGGCCAAAATGTCACTTTCACAGTCCCAAAGTGCCATTTTCACAGTAAAAAGGCCTGGTTCACTTTTGCTTAGCTTAGTCTGTAACTTGAAAACTATGTACCGTATGGCCCTATAAACTGTGTTGGGATGAAAGCTAGCCACTTTGAGCATTGTGGCAAGAGCTGGGGCAGTTTGGGACAACAGGAACGACAGGCCAAAATGTCACTTTCACAGTCCCAAAGTGCCATTTTCACAGTAAAAAGGCCTGGTTCACTTTTGCTTAGCTTAGTCTGTAACTTGAAAACTATGTACCGTATGGCCCTATAAACTGTGTTGGGATGAAAGCTAGCCACTTTGAGCAATGTGGGAAGTGCTGGGGCAGTTTGGGACAACAGGGCCAAAATGTCACTTTCACAGTCCCAAAGTGCCATTTTCACAGTAAAAAGGCCTGGTTCACTTTTGCTTAGCTTAGTCTGTAACTTGAAAACTATGTACCGTATGGCCCTATAAACTGTGTTGGGATGAAAGCTAGCCACTTTGAGCAATGTGGGAAGTGCTGGGGCAGTTTGGGACAACAGGGCCAAAATGTCACTTTCACAGTCCCAAAGTGCCATTTTCACAGTAAAAAGGCCTGGTTCACTTTTGCTTAGCTTAGTCTGTAACTTGAAAACTATGTACCGTATGGCCCTATAAACTGTGTTGGGATGAAAGCTAGCCACTTTGAGCAATGTGGGAAGTGCTGGGGCAGTTTGGGACAACAGGGCCAAAATGTCACTTTCACAGTCCCAAAGTGCCGTTTTCACAGTAAAAAAAAAGATTCATTTTGCTTAGCTTAGTCTGTAACTTGAAAACTATGTACCGTATGGCCCTATAAACTGTGTTGGGATGAAAGCTAGCCACTTTGAGCAATGTGGGAAGTGCTGGGGCAGTTTGGGACAACAGGGCCAAAATGTCACTTTCACAGTCCCAAAGTGCCATTTTCACAGTAAAAAGGCCTGGTTCACTTTTGCTTAGCTTAGTCTGTAACTTGAAAACTATGTACCGTATGGCCCTATAAACTGTGTTGGGATGAAAGCTAGCCACTTTGAGCAATGTGGGAAGTGCTGGGGCAGTTTGGGACAACAGGGCCAAAATGTCACTTTCACAGTCCCAAAGTGCCATTTTCACAGTAAAAAGGCCTGGTTCACTTTTGCTTAGCTTAGTCTGTAACTTGAAAACTATGTACCGTATGGCCCTATAAACTGTGTTGGGATGAAAGCTAGCCACTTTGAGCAATGTGGGAAGTGCTGGGGCAGTTTGGGACAACAGGGCCAAAATGTCACTTTCACAGTCCCAAAGTGCCATTTTCACAGTAAAAAGGCCTGGTTCACTTTTGCTTAGCTTAGTCTGTAACTTGAAAACTATGTACCGTATGGCCCTATAAACTGTGTTGGGATGAAAGCTAGCCACTTTGAGCATTGTGGGAAGTGCTGGGGCAGTTTGGGACACAGACGAAGGGCCAAAATGTCACTTTCACAGTCCCAAAGTGCCATTTTCACAGTAAAAAGGCCTGGTTCACTTTTGCTTAGCTTAGTCTGTAACTTGAAAACTATGTACCGTATGGCCCTATAAACTGTGTTGGGATGAAAGCTAGCCACTTTGAGCAATGTGGGAAGTGCTGGGGCAGTTTGGGACAACAGGGCCAAAATGTCACTTTCACAGTCCCAAAGTGCCATTTTCACAGTAAAAAGGCCTGGTTCACTTTTGCTTAGCTTAGTCTGTAACTTGAAAACTATGTACCGTATGGCCCTATAAACTGTGTTGGGATGAAAGCTAGCCACTTTGAGCAATGTGGGAAGTGCTGGGGCAGTTTGGGACAACAGGGCCAAAATGTCACTTCACAGTCCCAAAGTGCCATTTTCACAGTAAAAAGGCCTGGTTCACTTTTGCTTAGCTTAGTCTGTAACTTGAAAACTATGTACCGTATGGCCCTATAAACTGTGTTGGGATGAAAGCTAGCCACTTTGAGCAATGTGGGAAGTGCTGGGGCAGTTTGGGACAACAGGGCCAAAATGTCACTTTCACAGTCCCAAAGTGCCATTTTCACAGTAAAAAGGCCTGGTTCACTTTTGCTTAGCTTAGTCTGTAACTTGAAAACTATGTACCGTATGGCCCTATAAACTGTGTTGGGATGAAAGCTAGCCACTTTGAGCAATGTGGGAAGTGCTGGGGCAGTTTGGGACAACAGGGCCAAAATGTCACTTTCACAGTCCCAAAGTGCCATTTTCACAGTAAAAAGGCCTGTTCACTTTTGCTTAGCTTAGTCTGTAACTTGAAAACTATGTACCGTATGGCCCTATAAACTGTGTTGGGATGAAAGCTAGCCACTTTGAGCAATGTGGGAAGTGCTGGGGCAGTTTGGGACAACAGGGCCAAAATGTCACTTTCACAGTCCCAAAGTGCCGTTTTCACAGTAAAAAAAAAAGATTCATTTTGCTTAGCTTAGTCTGTAACTTGAAAACTATGTACCGTATGGCCCTATAAACTGTGTTGGGATGAAAGCTAGCCACTTTGAGCAATGTGGGAAGTGCTGGGGCAGTTTGGGACAACAGGGCCAAAATGTCACTTTCACAGTCCCAAAGTGCCATTTTCACAGTAAAAAGGCCTGGTTCACTTTTGCTTAGCTTAGTCTGTAACTTGAAAACTATGTACCGTATGGCCCTATAAACTGTGTTGGGATGAAAGCTAGCCACTTTGAGCAATGTGGGAAGTGCTGGGGCAGTTTGGGACAACAGGGCCAAAATGTCACTTTCACAGTCCCAAAGTGCCATTTTCACAGTAAAAAGGCCTGGTTCACTTTTGCTTAGCTTAGTCTGTAACTTGAAAACTATGTACCGTATGGCCCTATAAACTGTGTTGGGATGAAAGCTAGCCACTTTGAGCAATGTGGGAAGTGCTGGGGCAGTTTGGGACAACAGGGCCAAAATGTCACTTTCACAGTCCCAAAGTGCCATTTTCACAGTAAAAAGGCCTGGTTCACTTTTGCTTAGCTTAGTCTGTAACTTGAAAACTATGTACCGTATGGCCCTATAAACTGTGTTGGGATGAAAGCTAGCCACTTTGAGCAATGTGGGAAGTGCTGGGGCAGTTTGGGTGGGGCAGTTTGGGACAACAGGGCCAAAATGTCACTTTCACAGTCCCAAAGTGCCATTTTCACAGTAAAAAGGCCTGGTTCACTTTTGCTTAGCTTAGTCTGTAACTTGAAAAC
The DNA here is from genome assembly GCF_963924005.1 of Protomyctophum bolini. Taxonomy (NCBI): domain Eukaryota; kingdom Metazoa; phylum Chordata; class Actinopteri; order Myctophiformes; family Myctophidae; genus Protomyctophum; species Protomyctophum bolini. The sequence continues at coordinate 317 of NW_027665422.1, read as the reverse complement.
TATGTACCGTATGGCCCTATAAACTGTGTTGGGATGAAAGCTAGCCACTTTGAGCAATGTGGGAAGTGCTGGGGCAGTTTGGGACAACAGGGCCAAAATGTCACTTTCACAGTCCCAAAGTGCCATTTTCACAGTAAAAAAAAACAGATTCATTTTGCTTAGCTTAGTCTGTAACTTGAAAACTATGTACCGTATGGCCCTATAAACTGTGTTGGGATGAAAGCTAGCCACTTTGAGCAATGTGGGAAGTGCTGGGGCAGTTTGGGACAACAGGGCCAAAATGTCACTTTCACAGTCCCAAAGTGCCGTTTTCACAG
>NW_027665423.1:0-43826 GCF_963924005.1 Protomyctophum bolini | reverse complement strand
ATAGTTTTCAAGTTACAGACTAAGCTAAGCAAAATGAATCTGTTTTTTTTTACTGTGAAAATGGCACTTTGGGACTGTGAAAGTGACATTTTGGCCCTGTTGTCCCAAACTGCCCCAGCTCTTGCCACAATGCTCAAAGTGGCTAGCTTTCATCCCAACACAGTTTATAGGGCCATACGGTACATAGTTTTCAAGTTACAGACTAAGCTAAGCAAAAGTGAACCAGGCCTTTTTACTGTGAAAATGGCACTTTGGGACTGTGAAAGTGACATTTTGGCCCTGTTGTCCCAAACTGCCCCAGCACTTCCCACATTGCTCAAAGTGGCTAGCTTTCATCCCAACACAGTTTATAGGGCCATACGGTACATAGTTTTCAAGTTACAGACTAAGCTAAGCAAAAGTGAACCAGGCCTTTTTACTGTGAAAATGGCACTTTGGGACTGTGAAAGTGACATTTTGGCCCTGTTCGTTCCCTGTTGTCCCAAACTGCCCCAGCTCTTGCCACAATGCTCAAAGTGGCTAGCTTTCATCCCAACACAGTTTATAGGGCCATACGGTACATAGTTTTCAAGTTACAGACTAAGCTAAGCAAAAGTGAACCAGGCCTTTTTACTGTGAAAATGGCACTTTGGGACTGTGAAAGTGACATTTTGGCCCTGTTGTCCCAAACTGCCCCAGCACTTCCCACATTGCTCAAAGTGGCTAGCTTTCATCCCAACACAGTTTATAGGGCCATACGGTACATAGTTTTCAAGTTACAGACTAAGCTAAGCAAAAGTGAACCAGGCCTTTTTACTGTGAAAATGGCACTTTGGGACTGTGAAAGTGACATTTTGGCCCTGTTCGTTCCCTGTTGTCCCAAACTGCCCCAGCTCTTGCCACAATGCTCAAAGTGGCTAGCTTTCATCCCAACACAGTTTATAGGGCCATACGGTACATAGTTTTCAAGTTACAGACTAAGCTAAGCAAAAGTGAACCAGGCCTTTTTACTGTGAAAATGGCACTTTGGGACTGTGAAAGTGACATTTTGGCCCTGTTGTCCCAAACTGCCCCAGCACTTCCCACATTGCTCAAAGTGGCTAGCTTTCATCCCAACACAGTTTATAGGGCCATACGGTACATAGTTTTCAAGTTACAGACTAAGCTAAGCAAAAGTGAACCAGGCCTTTTTACTGTGAAAATGGCACTTTGGGACTGTGAAAGTGACATTTTGGCCCTGTTGTCCCAAACTGCCCCAGCACTTCCCACATTGCTCAAAGTGGCTAGCTTTCATCCCAACACAGTTTATAGGGCCATACGGTACATAGTTTTCAAGTTACAGACAAAGCTAAGCAAAATGAATCTTTTTTTTTTTACTGTGAAAACGGCACTTTGGGACTGTGAAAGTGACATTTTGGCCCTGTTGTCCCAAACTGCCCCAGCACTTCCCACATTGCTCAAAGTGGCTAGCTTTCATCCCAACACAGTTTATAGGGCCATACGGTACATAGTTTTCAAGTTACAGACTAAGCTAAGCAAAATGAATCTGTTTTTTTTTACTGTGAAAATGGCACTTTGGGACTGTGAAAGTGACATTTTGGCCCTGTTGTCCCAAACTGCCCCAGCTCTTGCCACAATGCTCAAAGTGGCTAGCTTTCATCCCAACACAGTTTATAGGGCCATACGGTACATAGTTTTCAAGTTACAGACTAAGCTAAGCAAAAGTGAACCAGGCCTTTTTACTGTGAAAATGGCACTTTGGGACTGTGAAAGTGACATTTTGGCCCTGTTGTCCCAAACTGCCCCAGCACTTCCCACATTGCTCAAAGTGGCTAGCTTTCATCCCAACACAGTTTATAGGGCCATACGGTACATAGTTTTCAAGTTACAGACTAAGCTAAGCAAAATGAATCTGTTTTTTTTTTACTGTGAAAATGGCACTTTGGGACTGTGAAAGTGACATTTTGGCCCTGTTGTCCCAAACTGCCCCAGCACTTCCCACATTGCTCAAAGTGGCTAGCTTTCATCCCAACACAGTTTATAGGGCCATACGGTACATAGTTTTCAAGTTACAGACTAAGCTAAGCAAAAGTGAACCAGGCCTTTTTACTGTGAAAATGGCACTTTGGGACTGTGAAAGTGACATTTTGGCCCTGTTGTCCCAAACTGCCCCAGCACTTCCCACATTGCTCAAAGTGGCTAGCTTTCATCCCAACACAGTTTATAGGGCCATACGGTACATAGTTTTCAAGTTACAGACTAAGCTAAGCAAAAGTGAACCAGGCCTTTTTACTGTGAAAATGGCACTTTGGGACTGTGAAAGTGACATTTTGGCCCTGTTGTCCCAAACTGCCCCAGCACTTCCCACATTGCTCAAAGTGGCTAGCTTTCATCCCAACACAGTTTATAGGGCCATACGGTACATAGTTTTCAAGTTACAGACTAAGCTAAGCAAAAGTGAACCAGGCCTTTTTACTGTGAAAATGGCACTTTGGGACTGTGAAAGTGACATTTTGGCCCTGTTCGTTCCCTGTTGTCCCAAACTGCCCCAGCTCTTGCCACAATGCTCAAAGTGGCTAGCTTTCATCCCAACACAGTTTATAGGGCCATACGGTACATAGTTTTCAAGTTACAGACTAAGCTAAGCAAAAGTGAACCAGGCCTTTTTACTGTGAAAATGGCACTTTGGGACTGTGAAAGTGACATTTTGGCCCTGTTGTCCCAAACTGCCCCAGCACTTCCCACATTGCTCAAAGTGGCTAGCTTTCATCCCAACACAGTTTATAGGGCCATACGGTACATAGTTTTCAAGTTACAGACTAAGCTAAGCAAAAGTGAACCAGGCCTTTTTACTGTGAAAATGGCACTTTGGGACTGTGAAAGTGACATTTTGGCCCTGTTGTCCCAAACTGCCCCAGCACTTCCCACATTGCTCAAAGTGGCTAGCTTTCATCCCAACACAGTTTATAGGGCCATACGGTACATAGTTTTCAAGTTACAGACAAAGCTAAGCAAAATGAATCTTTTTTTTTTTACTGTGAAAACGGCACTTTGGGACTGTGAAAGTGACATTTTGGCCCTGTTGTCCCAAACTGCCCCAGCACTTCCCACATTGCTCAAAGTGGCTAGCTTTCATCCCAACACAGTTTATAGGGCCATACGGTACATAGTTTTCAAGTTACAGACTAAGCTAAGCAAAATGAATCTGTTTTTTTTTACTGTGAAAATGGCACTTTGGGACTGTGAAAGTGACATTTTGGCCCTGTTGTCCCAAACTGCCCCAGCTCTTGCCACAATGCTCAAAGTGGCTAGCTTTCATCCCAACACAGTTTATAGGGCCATACGGTACATAGTTTTCAAGTTACAGACTAAGCTAAGCAAAAGTGAACCAGGCCTTTTTACTGTGAAAATGGCACTTTGGGACTGTGAAAGTGACATTTTGGCCCTGTTGTCCCAAACTGCCCCAGCACTTCCCACATTGCTCAAAGTGGCTAGCTTTCATCCCAACACAGTTTATAGGGCCATACGGTACATAGTTTTCAAGTTACAGACTAAGCTAAGCAAAATGAATCTGTTTTTTTTTTACTGTGAAAATGGCACTTTGGGACTGTGAAAGTGACATTTTGGCCCTGTTGTCCCAAACTGCCCCAGCACTTCCCACATTGCTCAAAGTGGCTAGCTTTCATCCCAACACAGTTTATAGGGCCATACGGTACATAGTTTTCAAGTTACAGACTAAGCTAAGCAAAAGTGAACCAGGCCTTTTTACTGTGAAAATGGCACTTTGGGACTGTGAAAGTGACATTTTGGCCCTGTTGTCCCAAACTGCCCCAGCACTTCCCACATTGCTCAAAGTGGCTAGCTTTCATCCCAACACAGTTTATAGGGCCATACGGTACATAGTTTTCAAGTTACAGACTAAGCTAAGCAAAAGTGAACCAGGCCTTTTTACTGTGAAAATGGCACTTTGGGACTGTGAAAGTGACATTTTGGCCCTGTTGTCCCAAACTGCCCCAGCACTTCCCACATTGCTCAAAGTGGCTAGCTTTCATCCCAACACAGTTTATAGGGCCATACGGTACATAGTTTTCAAGTTACAGACTAAGCTAAGCAAAATGAATCTTTTTTTTTTTACTGTGAAAACGGCACTTTGGGACTGTGAAAGTGACATTTTGGCCCTGTTGTCCCAAACTGCCCCAGCACTTCCCACATTGCTCAAAGTGGCTAGCTTTCATCCCAACACAGTTTATAGGGCCATACGGTACATCGTTTTCAAGTTACAGACTAAGCTAAGCAAAAGTGAACCAGGCCTTTTTACTGTGAAAATGGCACTTTGGGACTGTGAAAGTGACATTTTGGCCCTGTTGTCCCAAACTGCCCCAGCACTTCCCACATTGCTCAAAGTGGCTAGCTTTCATCCCAACACAGTTTATAGGGCCATACGGTACATAGTTTTCAAGTTACAGACTAAGCTAAGCAAAAGTGAACCAGGCCTTTTTACTGTGAAAATGGCACTTTGGGACTGTGAAAGTGACATTTTGGCCCTGTTGTCCCAAACTGCCCCAGCACTTCCCACATTGCTCAAAGTGGCTAGCTTTCATCCCAACACAGTTTATAGGGCCATACGGTACATAGTTTTCAAGTTACAGACTAAGCTAAGCAAAAGTGAACCAGGCCTTTTTACTGTGAAAATGGCACTTTGGGACTGTGAAAGTGACATTTTGGCCCTGTTGTCCCAAACTGCCCCAGCACTTCCCACACTGCTCAAAGTGGCTAGCTTTCATCCCAACACAGTTTATAGGGCCATACGGTACATAGTTTTCAAGTTAAGGACTAAGCTAAGCAAAAGTGAACCAGGCCTTTTTACTGTGAAAATGGCACTTTGGGACTGTGAAAGTGACATTTTGGCCCTGTTGTCCCAAACTGCCCCAGCACTTCCCACATTGCTCAAAGTGGCTAGCTTTCATCCCAACACAGTTTATAGGGCCATACGGTACATAGTTTTCAAGTTACAGACTAAGCTAAGCAAAAGTGAACCAGGCCTTTTTACTGTGAAAATGGCACTTTGGGACTGTGAAAGTGACATTTTGGCCCTGTTGTCCCAAACTGCCCCAGCACTTCCCACATTGCTCAAAGTGGCTAGCTTTCATCCCAACACAGTTTATAGGGCCATACGGTACATAGTTTTCAAGTTACAGACTAAGCTAAGCAAAATGAATCTTTTTTTTTTTACTGTGAAAACGGCACTTTGGGACTGTGAAAGTGACATTTTGGCCCTGTTGTCCCAAACTGCCCCAGCACTTCCCACATTGCTCAAAGTGGCTAGCTTTCATCCCAACACAGTTTATAGGGCCATACGGTACATAGTTTTCAAGTTACAGACTAAGCTAAGCAAAAGTGAACCAGGCCTTTTTACTGTGAAAATGGCACTTTGGGACTGTGAAAGTGACATTTTGGCCCTGTTGTCCCAAACTGCCCCAGCACTTCCCACATTGCTCAAAGTGGCTAGCTTTCATCCCAACACAGTTTATAGGGCCATACGGTACATAGTTTTCAAGTTACAGACTAAGCTAAGCAAAAGTGAACCAGGCCTTTTTACTGTGAAAATGGCACTTTGGGACTGTGAAAGTGACATTTTGGCCCTGTTGTCCCAAACTGCCCCAGCACTTCCCACATTGCTCAAAGTGGCTAGCTTTCATCCCAACACAGTTTATAGGGCCATACGGTACATAGTTTTCAAGTTACAGACTAAGCTAAGCAAAAGTGAACCAGGCCTTTTTACTGTGAAAATGGCACTTTGGGACTGTGAAAGTGACATTTTGGCCCTGTTGTCCCAAACTGCCCCAGCACTTCCCACATTGCTCAAAGTGGCTAGCTTTCATCCCAACACAGTTTATAGGGCCATACGGTACATAGTTTTCAAGTTACAGACTAAGCTAAGCAAAAGTGAACCAGGCCTTTTTACTGTGAAAATGGCACTTTGGGACTGTGAAAGTGACATTTTGGCCCTGTTCGTTCCCTGTTGTCCCAAACTGCCCCAGCTCTTGCCACAATGCTCAAAGTGGCTAGCTTTCATCCCAACACAGTTTATAGGGCCATACGGTACATAGTTTTCAAGTTACAGACTAAGCTAAGCAAAAGTGAACCAGGCCTTTTTACTGTGAAAATGGCACTTTGGGACTGTGAAAGTGACATTTTGGCCCTGTTGTCCCAAACTGCCCCAGCACTTCCCACATTGCTCAAAGTGGCTAGCTTTCATCCCAACACAGTTTATAGGGCCATACGGTACATAGTTTTCAAGTTACAGACTAAGCTAAGCAAAAGTGAACCAGGCCTTTTTACTGTGAAAATGGCACTTTGGGACTGTGAAAGTGACATTTTGGCCCTGTTGTCCCAAACTGCCCCAGCACTTCCCACATTGCTCAAAGTGGCTAGCTTTCATCCCAACACAGTTTATAGGGCCATACGGTACATAGTTTTCAAGTTACAGACAAAGCTAAGCAAAATTAATCTTTTTTTTTTTACTGTGAAAACGGCACTTTGGGACTGTGAAAGTGACATTTTGGCCCTGTTGTCCCAAACTGCCCCAGCACTTCCCACATTGCTCAAAGTGGCTAGCTTTCATCCCAACACAGTTTATAGGGCCATACGGTACATAGTTTTCAAGTTACAGACTAAGCTAAGCAAAAGTGAACCAGGCCTTTTTACTGTGAAAATGGCACTTTGGGACTGTGAAAGTGACATTTTGGCCCTGTTGTCCCAAACTGCCCCAGCACTTCCCACATTGCTCAAAGTGGCTAGCTTTCATCCCAACACAGTTTATAGGGCCATACGGTACATAGTTTTCAAGTTACAGACAAAGCTAAGCAAAATGAATCTTTTTTTTTTTACTGTGAAAACGGCACTTTGGGACTGTGAAAGTGACATTTTGGCCCTGTTGTCCCAAACTGCCCCAGCACTTCCCACATTGCTCAAAGTGGCTAGATTTCATCCCAACACAGTTTATAGGGCCATACGGTACATAGTTTTCAAGTTACAGACTAAGCTAAGCAAAATGAATCTGTTTTTTTTTACTGTGAAAATGGCACTTTGGGACTGTGAAAGTGACATTTTGGCCCTGTTGTCCCAAACTGCCCCAGCACTTCCCACATTGCTCAAAGTGGCTAGCTTTCATCCCAACACAGTTTATAGGGCCATACGGTACATAGTTTTCAAGTTACAGACTAAGCTAAGCAAAAGTGAACCAGGCCTTTTTACTGTGAAAATGGCACTTTGGGACTGTGAAAGTGACATTTTGGCCCTGTTGTCCCAAACTGCCCCAGCACTTCCCACATTGCTCAAAGTGGCTAGCTTTCATCCCAACACAGTTTATAGGGCCATACGGTACATAGTTTTCAAGTTACAGACTAAGCTAAGCAAAAGTGAACCAGGCCTTTTTACTGTGAAAATGGCACTTTGGGACTGTGAAAGTGACATTTTGGCCCTGTTCGTTCCCTGTTGTCCCAAACTGCCCCAGCTCTTGCCACAATGCTCAAAGTGGCTAGCTTTCATCCCAACACAGTTTATAGGGCCATACGGTACATAGTTTTCAAGTTACAGACTAAGCTAAGCAAAAGTGAACCAGGCCTTTTTACTGTGAAAATGGCACTTTGGGACTGTGAAAGTGACATTTTGGCCCTGTTGTCCCAAACTGCCCCAGCACTTCCCACATTGCTCAAAGTGGCTAGCTTTCATCCCAACACAGTTTATAGGGCCATACGGTACATAGTTTTCAAGTTACAGACTAAGCTAAGCAAAAGTGAACCAGGCCTTTTTACTGTGAAAATGGCACTTTGGGACTGTGAAAGTGACATTTTGGCCCTGTTGTCCCAAACTGCCCCAGCACTTCCCACATTGCTCAAAGTGGCTAGCTTTCATCCCAACACAGTTTATAGGGCCATACGGTACATAGTTTTCAAGTTACAGACAAAGCTAAGCAATATGAATCTTTTTTTTTTTTACTGTGAAAACGGCACTTTGGGACTGTGAAAGTGACATTTTGGCCCTGTTGTCCCAAACTGCCCCAGCACTTCCCACATTGCTCAAAGTGGCTAGCTTTCATCCCAACACAGTTTATAGGGCCATACGGTACATAGTTTTCAAGTTACAGACTAAGCTAAGCAAAATGAATCTGTTTTTTTTTACTGTGAAAATGGCACTTTGGGACTGTGAAAGTGACATTTTGGCCCTGTTGTCCCAAACTGCCCCAGCACTTCCCACATTGCTCAAAGTGGCTAGCTTTCATCCCAACACAGTTTATAGGGCCATACGGTACATAGTTTTCAAGTTACAGACTAAGCTAAGCAAAAGTGAACCAGGCCTTTTTACTGTGAAAATGGCACTTTGGGACTGTGAAAGTGACATTTTGGCCCTGTTGTCCCAAACTGCCCCAGCACTTCCCACATTGCTCAAAGTGGCTAGCTTTCATCCCAACACAGTTTATAGGGCCATACGGTACATAGTTTTCAAGTTACAGACTAAGCTAAGCAAAATGAATCTGTTTTTTTTTACTGTGAAAATGGCACTTTGGGACTGTGAAAGTGACATTTTGGCCCTGTTGTCCCAAACTGCCCCAGCACTTCCCACATTGCTCAAAGTGGCTAGCTTTCATCCCAACACAGTTTATAGGGCCATACGGTACATAGTTTTCAAGTTACAGACTAAGCTAAGCAAAAGTGAACCAGGCCTTTTTACTGTGAAAATGGCACTTTGGGACTGTGAAAGTGACATTTTGGCCCTGTTGTCCCAAACTGCCCCAGCACTTCCCACATTGCTCAAAGTGGCTAGCTTTCATCCCAACACAGTTTATAGGGCCATACGGTACATAGTTTTCAAGTTACAGACTAAGCTAAGCAAAAGTGAACCAGGCCTTTTTACTGTGAAAATGGCACTTTGGGACTGTGAAAGTGACATTTTGGCCCTGTTGTCCCAAACTGCCCCAGCACTTCCCACATTGCTCAAAGTGGCTAGCTTTCATCCCAACACAGTTTATAGGGCCATACGGTACATAGTTTTCAAGTTACAGACTAAGCTAAGCAAAATGAATCTTTTTTTTTTTACTGTGAAAACGGCACTTTGGGACTGTGAAAGTGACATTTTGGCCCTGTTGTCCCAAACTGCCCCAGCACTTCCCACATTGCTCAAAGTGGCTAGCTTTCATCCCAACACAGTTTATAGGGCCATACGGTACATAGTTTTCAAGTTACAGACTAAGCTAAGCAAAAGTGAACCAGGCCTTTTTACTGTGAAAATGGCACTTTGGGACTGTGAAAGTGACATTTTGGCCCTGTTGTCCCAAACTGCCCCAGCACTTCCCACATTGCTCAAAGTGGCTAGCTTTCATCCCAACACAGTTTATAGGGCCATACGGTACATAGTTTTCAAGTTACAGACTAAGCTAAGCAAAAGTGAACCAGGCCTTTTTACTGTGAAAATGGCACTTTGGGACTGTGAAAGTGACATTTTGGCCCTGTTGTCCCAAACTGCCCCAGCACTTCCCACATTGCTCAAAGTGGCTAGCTTTCATCCCAACACAGTTTATAGGGCCATACGGTACATAGTTTTCAAGTTACAGACTAAGCTAAGCAAAAGTGAACCAGGCCTTTTTACTGTGAAAATGGCACTTTGGGACTGTGAAAGTGACATTTTGGCCCTGTTCGTTCCCTGTTGTCCCAAACTGCCCCATCTCTTGCCACAATGCTCAAAGTGGCTAGCTTTCATCCCTACACAGTTTATAGGGCCATACGGTACATAGTTTTCAAGTTACAGACTAAGCTAAGCAAAAGTGAACCAGGCCTTTTTACTGTGAAAATGGCACTTTGGGACTGTGAAAGTGACATTTTGGCCCTGTTGTCCCAAACTGCCCCAGCACTTCCCACACTGCTCAAAGTGGCTAGCTTTCATCCCAACACAGTTTATAGGGCCATACGGTACATAGTTTTCAAGTTACAGACTAAGCTAAGCAAAAGTGAACCAGGCCTTTTTACTGTGAAAATGGCACTTTGGGACTGTGAAAGTGACATTTTGGCCCTGTTGTCCCAAACTGCCCCAGCACTTCCCACATTGCTCAAAGTGGCTAGCTTTCATCCCAACACAGTTTATAGGGCCATACGGTACATAGTTTTCAAGTTACAGACTAAGCTAAGCAAAAGTGAACCAGGCCTTTTTACTGTGAAAATGGCACTTTGGGACTGTGAAAGTGACATTTTGGCCCTGTTGTCCCAAACTGCCCCAGCACTTCCCACATTGCTCAAAGTGGCTAGCTTTCATCCCAACACAGTTTATAGGGCCATACGGTACATAGTTTTCAAGTTACAGACTAAGCTAAGCAAAATGAATCTTTTTTTTTTTACTGTGAAAACGGCACTTTGGGACTGTGAAAGTGACATTTTGGCCCTGTTGTCCCAAACTGCCCCAGCACTTCCCACATTGCTCAAAGTGGCTAGCTTTCATCCCAACACAGTTTATAGGGCCATACGGTACATAGTTTTCAAGTTACAGACTAAGCTAAGCAAAAGTGAACCAGGCCTTTTTACTGTGAAAATGGCACTTTGGGACTGTGAAAGTGACATTTTGGCCCTGTTGTCCCAAACTGCCCCAGCACTTCCCACATTGCTCAAAGTGGCTAGCTTTCATCCCAACACAGTTTATAGGGCCATACGGTACATAGTTTTCAAGTTACAGACTAAGCTAAGCAAAAGTGAACCAGGCCTTTTTACTGTGAAAATGGCACTTTGGGACTGTGAAAGTGACATTTTGGCCCTGTTGTCCCAAACTGCCCCAGCACTTCCCACATTGCTCAAAGTGGCTAGCTTTCATCCCAACACAGTTTATAGGGCCATACGGTACATAGTTTTCAAGTTACAGACTAAGCTAAGCAAAAGTGAACCAGGCCTTTTTACTGTGAAAATGGCACTTTGGGACTGTGAAAGTGACATTTTGGCCCTGTTCGTTCCCTGTTGTCCCAAACTGCCCCAGCTCTTGCCACAATGCTCAAAGTGGCTAGCTTTCATCCCAACACAGTTTATAGGGCCATACGGTACATAGTTTTCAAGTTACAGACTAAGCTAAGCAAAAGTGAACCAGGCCTTTTTACTGTGAAAATGGCACTTTGGGACTGTGAAAGTGACATTTTGGCCCTGTTGTCCCAAACTGCCCCAGCACTTCCCACACTGCTCAAAGTGGCTAGCTTTCATCCCAACACAGTTTATAGGGCCATACGGTACATAGTTTTCAAGTTACAGACTAAGCTAAGCAAAAGTGAACCAGGCCTTTTTACTGTGAAAATGGCACTTTGGGACTGTGAAAGTGACATTTTGGCCCTGTTGTCCCAAACTGCCCCAGCACTTCCCACATTGCTCAAAGTGGCTAGCTTTCATCCCAACACAGTTTATAGGGCCATACGGTACATAGTTTTCAAGTTACAGACTAAGCTAAGCAAAAGTGAACCAGGCCTTTTTACTGTGAAAATGGCACTTTGGGACTGTGAAAGTGACATTTTGGCCCTGTTGTCCCAAACTGCCCCAGCACTTCCCACACTGCTCAAAGTGGCTAGCTTTCATCCCAACACAGTTTATAGGGCCATACGGTACATAGTTTTCAAGTTACAGACTAAGCTAAGCAAAAGTGAACCAGGCCTTTTTACTGTGAAAATGGCACTTTGGGACTGTGAAAGTGACATTTTGGCCCTGTTGTCCCAAACTGCCCCAGCACTTCCCACATTGCTCAAAGTGGCTAGCTTTCATCCCAACACAGTTTATAGGGCCATACGGTACATAGTTTTCAAGTTACAGACTAAGCTAAGCAAAAGTGAACCAGGCCTTTTTACTGTGAAAATGGCACTTTGGGACTGTGAAAGTGACATTTTGGCCCTGTTGTCCCAAACTGCCCCAGCACTTCCCACATTGCTCAAAGTGGCTAGCTTTCATCCCAACACAGTTTATAGGGCCATACGGTACATAGTTTTCAAGTTACAGACTAAGCTAAGCAAAATGAATCTTTTTTTTTTACTGTGAAAACGGCACTTTGGGACTGTGAAAGTGACATTTTGGCCCTGTTGTCCCAAACTGCCCCAGCACTTCCCACATTGCTCAAAGTGGCTAGCTTTCATCCCAACACAGTTTATAGGGCCATACGGTACATAGTTTTCAAGTTACAGACTAAGCTAAGCAAAAGTGAACCAGGCCTTTTTACTGTGAAAATGGCACTTTGGGACTGTGAAAGTGACATTTTGGCCCTGTTGTCCCAAACTGCCCCAGCACTTCCCACATTGCTCAAAGTGGCTAGCTTTCATCCCAACACAGTTTATAGGGCCATACGGTACATAGTTTTCAAGTTACAGACTAAGCTAAGCAAAAGTGAACCAGGCCTTTTTACTGTGAAAATGGCACTTTGGGACTGTGAAAGTGACATTTTGGCCCTGTTGTCCCAAACTGCCCCAGCACTTCCCACATTGCTCAAAGTGGCTAGCTTTCATCCCAACACAGTTTATAGGGCCATACGGTACATAGTTTTCAAGTTACAGACTAAGCTAAGCAAAAGTGAACCAGGCCTTTTTACTGTGAAAATGGCACTTTGGGACTGTGAAAGTGACATTTTGGCCCTGTTCGTTCCCTGTTGTCCCAAACTGCCCCAGCTCTTGCCACAATGCTCAAAGTGGCTAGCTTTCATCCCAACACAGTTTATAGGGCCATACGGTACATAGTTTTCAAGTTACAGACTAAGCTAAGCAAAAGTGAACCAGGCCTTTTTACTGTGAAAATGGCACTTTGGGACTGTGAAAGTGACATTTTGGCCCTGTTCGTTCCCTGTTGTCCCAAACTGCCCCAGCTCTTGCCACAATGCTCAAAGTGGCTAGCTTTCATCCCAACACAGTTTATAGGGCCATACGGTACATAGTTTTCAAGTTACAGACTAAGCTAAGCAAAAGTGAACCAGGCCTTTTTACTGTGAAAATTGGCACTTTGGGACTGTGAAAGTGACATTTTGGCCCTGTTGTCCCAAACTGCCCCAGCACTTCCCACATTGCTCAAAGTGGCTAGCTTTCATCCCAACACAGTTTATAGGGCCATACGGTACATAGTTTTCAAGTTACAGACTAAGCTAAGCAAAAGTGAACCAGGCCTTTTTACTGTGAAAATGGCACTTTGGGACTGTGAAAGTGACATTTTGGCCCTGTTGTCCCAAACTGCCCCAGCACTTCCCACATTGCTCAAAGTGGCTAGCTTTCATCCCAACACAGTTTATAGGGCCATACGGTACATAGTTTTCAAGTTACAGACAAAGCTAAGCAAAATGAATCTTTTTTTTTTTACTGTGAAAACGGCACTTTGGGACTGTGAAAGTGACATTTTGGCCCTGTTGTCCCAAACTGCCCCAGCACTTCCCACATTGCTCAAAGTGGCTAGCTTTCATCCCAACACAGTTTATAGGGCCATACGGTACATAGTTTTCAAGTTACAGACTAAGCTAAGCAAAAGTGAACCAGGCCTTTTTACTGTGAAAATGGCACTTTGGGACTGTGAAAGTGACATTTTGGCCCTGTTGTCCCAAACTGCCCCAGCACTTCCCACATTGCTCAAAGTGGCTAGCTTTCATCCCAACACAGTTTATAGGGCCATACGGTACATAGTTTTCAAGTTACAGACTAAGCTAAGCAAAAGTGAACCAGGCCTTTTTACTGTGAAAATGGCACTTTGGGACTGTGAAAGTGACATTTTGGCCCTGTTGTCCCAAACTGCCCCAGCACTTCCCACATTGCTCAAAGTGGCTAGCTTTCATCCCAACACAGTTTATAGGGCCATACGGTACATAGTTTTCAAGTTACAGACTAAGCTAAGCAAAAGTGAACCAGGCCTTTTTACTGTGAAAATGGCACTTTGGGACTGTGAAAGTGACATTTTGGCCCTGTTGTCCCAAACTGCCCCAGCACTTCCCACATTGCTCAAAGTGGCTAGCTTTCATCCCAACACAGTTTATAGGGCCATACGGTACATAGTTTTCAAGTTACAGACTAAGCTAAGCAAAATGAATCTTTTTTTTTTACTGTGAAAACGGCACTTTGGGACTGTGAAAGTGACATTTTGGCTCTGTTGTCCCAAACTGCCCCAGCACTTCCCACATTGCTCAAAGTGGCTAGCTTTCATCCCAACACAGTTTATAGGGCCATACGGTACATAGTTTTCAAGTTACAGACTAAGCTAAGCAAAAGTGAACCAGGCCTTTTTACTGTGAAAATGGCACTTTGGGACTGTGAAAGTGACATTTTGGCCCTGTTGTCCCAAACTGCCCCAGCACTTCCCACATTGCTCAAAGTGGCTAGCTTTCATCCCAACACAGTTTATAGGGCCATACGGTACATAGTTTTCAAGTTACAGACTAAGCTAAGCAAAAGTGAACCAGGCCTTTTTACTGTGAAAATGGCACTTTGGGACTGTGAAAGTGACATTTTGGCCCTGTTGTCCCAAACTGCCCCAGCACTTCCCACATTGCTCAAAGTGGCTAGCTTTCATCCCAACACAGTTTATAGGGCCATACGGTACATAGTTTTCAAGTTACAGACTAAGCTAAGCAAAAGTGAACCAGGCCTTTTTACTGTGAAAATGGCACTTTGGGACTGTGAAAGTGACATTTTGGCCCTGTTGTCCCAAACTGCCCCAGCACTTCCCACATTGCTCAAAGTGGCTAGCTTTCATCCCAACACAGTTTATAGGGCCATACGGTACATAGTTTTCAAGTTACAGACTAAGCTAAGCAAAAGTGAACCAGGCCTTTTTACTGTGAAAATGGCACTTTGGGACTGTGAAAGTGACATTTTGGCCCTGTTGTCCCAAACTGCCCCAGCACTTCCCACATTGCTCAAAGTGGCTAGCTTTCATCCCAACACAGTTTATAGGGCCATACGGTACATAGTTTTCAAGTTACAGACTAAGCTAAGCAAAATGAATCTTTTTTTTTTACTGTGAAAACGGCACTTTGGGACTGTGAAAGTGACATTTTGGCTCTGTTGTCCCAAACTGCCCCAGCACTTCCCACATTGCTCAAAGTGGCTAGCTTTCATCCCAACACAGTTTATAGGGCCATACGGTACATAGTTTTCAAGTTACAGACTAAGCTAAGCAAAAGTGAACCAGGCCTTTTTACTGTGAAAATGGCACTTTGGGACTGTGAAAGTGACATTTTGGCCCTGTTGTCCCAAACTGCCCCAGCACTTCCCACATTGCTCAAAGTGGCTAGCTTTCATCCCAACACAGTTTATAGGGCCATACGGTACATAGTTTTCAAGTTACAGACTAAGCTAAGCAAAAGTGAACCAGGCCTTTTTACTGTGAAAATGGCACTTTGGGACTGTGAAAGTGACATTTTGGCCCTGTTGTCCCAAACTGCCCCAGCACTTCCCACATTGCTCAAAGTGGCTAGCTTTCATCCCAACACAGTTTATAGGGCCATACGGTACATAGTTTTCAAGTTACAGACTAAGCTAAGCAAAAGTGAACCAGGCCTTTTTACTGTGAAAATGGCACTTTGGGACTGTGAAAGTGACATTTTGGCCCTGTTGTCCCAAACTGCCCCAGCACTTCCCACATTGCTCAAAGTGGCTAGCTTTCATCCCAACACAGTTTATAGGGCCATACGGTACATAGTTTTCAAGTTACAGACTAAGCTAAGCAAAAGTGAACCAGGCCTTTTTACTGTGAAAATGGCACTTTGGGACTGTGAAAGTGACATTTTGGCCCTGTTCGTTCCCTGTTGTCCCAAACTGCCCCAGCTCTTGCCACAATGCTCAAAGTGGCTAGCTTTCATCCCAACACAGTTTATAGGGCCATACGGTACATAGTTTTCAAGTTACAGACTAAGCTAAGCAAAAGTGAACCAGGCCTTTTTACTGTGAAAATGGCACTTTGGGACTGTGAAAGTGACATTTTGGCCCTGTTGTCCCAAACTGCCCCAGCACTTCCCACATTGCTCAAAGTGGCTAGCTTTCATCCCAACACAGTTTATAGGGCCATACGGTACATAGTTTTCAAGTTACAGACTAAGCTAAGCAAAAGTGAACCAGGCCTTTTTACTGTGAAAATGGCACTTTGGGACTGTGAAAGTGACATTTTGGCCCTGTTGTCCCAAACTGCCCCAGCACTTCCCACATTGCTCAAAGTGGCTAGCTTTCATCCCAACACAGTTTATAGGGCCATACGGTACATAGTTTTCAAGTTACAGACAAAGCTAAGCAAAATGAATCTTTTTTTTTTTACTGTGAAAACGGCACTTTGGGACTGTGAAAGTGACATTTTGGCCCTGTTGTCCCAAACTGCCCCAGCACTTCCCACATTGCTCAAAGTGGCTAGCTTTCATCCCAACACAGTTTATAGGGCCATACGGTACATAGTTTTCAAGTTACAGACTAAGCTAAGCAAAATGAATCTGTTTTTTTTTTCTGTGAAAATGGCACTTTGGGACTGTGAAAGTGACATTTTGGCCCTGTTGTCCCAAACTGCCCCAGCACTTCCCACATTGCTCAAAGTGGCTAGCTTTCATCCCAACACAGTTTATAGGGCCATACGGTACATAGTTTTCAAGTTACAGACTAAGCTAAGCAAAAGTGAACCAGGCCTTTTTACTGTGAAAATGGCACTTTGGGACTGTGAAAGTGACATTTTGGCCCTGTTGTCCCAAACTGCCCCAGCACTTCCCACATTGCTCAAAGTGGCTAGCTTTCATCCCAACACAGTTTATAGGGCCATACGGTACATAGTTTTCAAGTTACAGACTAAGCTAAGCAAAATGAATCTGTTTTTTTTTTACTGTGAAAATGGCACTTTGGGACTGTGAAAGTGACATTTTGGCCCTGTTGTCCCAAACTGCCCCAGCACTTCCCACATTGCTCAAAGTGGCTAGCTTTCATCCCAACACAGTTTATAGGGCCATACGGTACATAGTTTTCAAGTTACAGACTAAGCTAAGCAAAAGTGAACCAGGCCTTTTTACTGTGAAAATGGCACTTTGGGACTGTGAAAGTGACATTTTGGCCCTGTTGTCCCAAACTGCCCCAGCACTTCCCACATTGCTCAAAGTGGCTAGCTTTCATCCCAACACAGTTTATAGGGCCATACGGTACATAGTTTTCAAGTTACAGACTAAGCTAAGCAAAAGTGAACCAGGCCTTTTTACTGTGAAAATGGCACTTTGGGACTGTGAAAGTGACATTTTGGCCCTGTTGTCCCAAACTGCCCCAGCACTTCCCACATTGCTCAAAGTGGCTAGCTTTCATCCCAACACAGTTTATAGGGCCATACGGTACATAGTTTTCAAGTTACAGACTAAGCTAAGCAAAATGAATCTTTTTTTTTTTACTGTGAAAACGGCACTTTGGGACTGTGAAAGTGACATTTTGGCCCTGTTGTCCCAAACTGCCCCAGCACTTCCCACATTGCTCAAAGTGGCTAGCTTTCATCCCAACACAGTTTATAGGGCCATACGGTACATAGTTTTCAAGTTACAGACTAAGCTAAGCAAAAGTGAACCAGGCCTTTTTACTGTGAAAATGGCACTTTGGGACTGTGAAAGTGACATTTTGGCCCTGTTGTCCCAAACTGCCCCAGCACTTCCCACATTGCTCAAAGTGGCTAGCTTTCATCCCAACACAGTTTATAGGGCCATACGGTACATAGTTTTCAAGTTACAGACTAAGCTAAGCAAAAGTGAACCAGGCCTTTTTACTGTGAAAATGGCACTTTGGGACTGTGAAAGTGACATTTTGGCCCTGTTCGTTCCCTGTTGTCCCAAACTGCCCCAGCTCTTGCCACAATGCTCAAAGTGGCTAGCTTTCATCCCAACACAGTTTATAGGGCCATACGGTACATAGTTTTCAAGTTACAGACTAAGCTAAGCAAAAGTGAACCAGGCCTTTTTACTGTGAAAATGGCACTTTGGGACTGTGAAAGTGACATTTTGGCCCTGTTGTCCCAAACTGCCCCAGCACTTCCCACATTGCTCAAAGTGGCTAGCTTTCATCCCAACACAGTTTATAGGGCCATACGGTACATAGTTTTCAAGTTACAGACTAAGCTAAGCAAAAGTGAACCAGGCCTTTTTACTGTGAAAATGGCACTTTGGGACTGTGAAAGTGACATTTTGGCCCTGTTGTCCCAAACTGCCCCAGCACTTCCCACATTGCTCAAAGTGGCTAGCTTTCATCCCAACACAGTTTATAGGGCCATACGGTACATAGTTTTCAAGTTACAGACAAAGCTAAGCAAAATGAATCTTTTTTTTTTTACTGTGAAAACGGCACTTTGGGACTGTGAAAGTGACATTTTGGCCCTGTTGTCCCAAACTGCCCCAGCACTTCCCACATTGCTCAAAGTGGCTAGCTTTCATCCCAACACAGTTTATAGGGCCATACGGTACATAGTTTTCAAGTTACAGACTAAGCTAAGCAAAATGAATCTGTTTTTTTTTTACTGTGAAAATGGCACTTTGGGACTGTGAAAGTGACATTTTGGCCCTGTTGTCCCAAACTGCCCCAGCACTTCCCACATTGCTCAAAGTGGCTAGCTTTCATCCCAACACAGTTTATAGGGCCATACGGTACATAGTTTTCAAGTTACAGACTAAGCTAAGCAAAAGTGAACCAGGCCTTTTTACTGTGAAAATGGCACTTTGGGACTGTGAAAGTGACATTTTGGCCCTGTTGTCCCAAACTGCCCCAGCACTTCCCACATTGCTCAAAGTGGCTAGCTTTCATCCCAACACAGTTTATAGGGCCATACGGTACATAGTTTTCAAGTTACAGACTAAGCTAAGCAAAATGAATCTTTTTTTTTTTACTGTGAAAACGGCACTTTGGGACTGTGAAAGTGACATTTTGGCCCTGTTGTCCCAAACTGCCCCAGCACTTCCCACATTGCTCAAAGTGGCTAGCTTTCATCCCAACACAGTTTATAGGGCCATACGGTACATAGTTTTCAAGTTACAGACTAAGCTAAGCAAAAGTGAACCAGGCCTTTTTACTGTGAAAATGGCACTTTGGGACTGTGAAAGTGACATTTTGGCCCTGTTGTCCCAAACTGCCCCAGCACTTCCCACATTGCTCAAAGTGGCTAGCTTTCATCCCAACACAGTTTATAGGGCCATACGGTACATAGTTTTCAAGTTACAGACTAAGCTAAGCAAAAGTGAACCAGGCCTTTTTACTGTGAAAATGGCACTTTGGGACTGTGAAAGTGACATTTTGGCCCTGTTGTCCCAAACTGCCCCAGCACTTCCCACATTGCTCAAAGTGGCTAGCTTTCATCCCAACACAGTTTATAGGGCCATACGGTACATAGTTTTCAAGTTACAGACTAAGCTAAGCAAAAGTGAACCAGGCCTTTTTACTGTGAAAATGGCACTTTGGGACTGTGAAAGTGACATTTTGGCCCTGTTCGTTCCCTGTTGTCCCAAACTGCCCCAGCTCTTGCCACAATGCTCAAAGTGGCTAGCTTTCATCCCAACACAGTTTATAGGGCCATACGGTACATAGTTTTCAAGTTACAGACTAAGCTAAGCAAAAGTGAACCAGGCCTTTTTACTGTGAAAATGGCACTTTGGGACTGTGAAAGTGACATTTTGGCCCTGTTGTCCCAAACTGCCCCAGCACTTCCCACATTGCTCAAAGTGGCTAGCTTTCATCCCAACACAGTTTATAGGGCCATACGGTACATAGTTTTCAAGTTACAGACTAAGCTAAGCAAAAGTGAACCAGGCCTTTTTACTGTGAAAATGGCACTTTGGGACTGTGAAAGTGACATTTTGGCCCTGTTGTCCCAAACTGCCCCAGCACTTCCCACATTGCTCAAAGTGGCTAGCTTTCATCCCAACACAGTTTATAGGGCCATACGGTACATAGTTTTCAAGTTACAGACTAAGCTAAGCAAAAGTGAACCAGGCCTTTTTACTGTGAAAATGGCACTTTGGGACTGTGAAAGTGACATTTTGGCCCTGTTGTCCCAAACTGCCCCAGCACTTCCCACATTGCTCAAAGTGGCTAGCTTTCATCCCAACACAGTTTATAGGGCCATACGGTACATAGTTTTCAAGTTACAGACTAAGCTAAGCAAAAGTGAACCAGGCCTTTTTACTGTGAAAATGGCACTTTGGGACTGTGAAAGTGACATTTTGGCCCTGTTGTCCCAAACTGCCCCAGCACTTCCCACATTGCTCAAAGTGGCTAGCTTTCATCCCAACACAGTTTATAGGGCCATACGGTACATAGTTTTCAAGTTACAGACTAAGCTAAGCAAAAGTGAACCAGGCCTTTTTACTGTGAAAATGGCACTTTGGGACTGTGAAAGTGACATTTTGGCCCTGTTCGTTCCCTGTTGTCCCAAACTGCCCCAGCTCTTGCCACAATGCTCAAAGTGGCTAGCTTTCATCCCAACACAGTTTATAGGGCCATACGGTACATAGTTTTCAAGTTACAGACTAAGCTAAGCAAAAGTGAACCAGGCCTTTTTACTGTGAAAATGGCACTTTGGGACTGTGAAAGTGACATTTTGGCCCTGTTGTCCCAAACTGCCCCAGCACTTCCCACATTGCTCAAAGTGGCTAGCTTTCATCCCAACACAGTTTATAGGGCCATACGGTACATAGTTTTCAAGTTACAGACTAAGCTAAGCAAAAGTGAACCAGGCCTTTTTACTGTGAAAATGGCACTTTG
This sequence comes from Protomyctophum bolini, assembly GCF_963924005.1. Taxonomy (NCBI): domain Eukaryota; kingdom Metazoa; phylum Chordata; class Actinopteri; order Myctophiformes; family Myctophidae; genus Protomyctophum; species Protomyctophum bolini. Next base: position 23,113 of record NW_027665423.1, on the reverse strand, counting down.
GGACTGTGAAAGTGACATTTTGGCCCTGTTGTCCCAAACTGCCCCAGCACTTCCCACATTGCTCAAAGTGGCTAGCTTTCATCCCAACACAGTTTATAGGGCCATACGGTACATAGTTTTCAAGTTACAGACAAAGCTAAGCAAAATGAATCTTTTTTTTTTTACTGTGAAAACGGCACTTTGGGACTGTGAAAGTGACATTTTGGCCCTGTTGTCCCAAACTGCCCCAGCACTTCCCACATTGCTCAAAGTGGCTAGCTTTCATCCCAACACAGTTTATAGGGCCATACGGTACATAGTTTTCAAGTTACAGACTAAGCTAAGCAAAATGAATCTGTTTTTTTTTTCTGTGAAAATGGCACTTTGGGACTGTGAAAGTGACATTTTGGCCCTGTTGTCCCAAACTGCCCCAGCACTTCCCACATTGCTCAAAGTGGCTAGCTTTCATCCCAACACAGTTTATAGGGCCATACGGTACATAGTTTTCAAGTTACAGACTAAGCTAAGCAAAAGTGAACCAGGCCTTTTTACTGTGAAAATGGCACTTTGGGACTGTGAAAGTGACATTTTGGCCCTGTTGTCCCAAACTGCCCCAGCACTTCCCACATTGCTCAAAGTGGCTAGCTTTCATCCCAACACAGTTTATAGGGCCATACGGTACATAGTTTTCAAGTTACAGACTAAGCTAAGCAAAATGAATCTGTTTTTTTTTTACTGTGAAAATGGCACTTTGGGACTGTGAAAGTGACATTTTGGCCCTGTTGTCCCAAACTGCCCCAGCACTTCCCACATTGCTCAAAGTGGCTAGCTTTCATCCCAACACAGTTTATAGGGCCATACGGTACATAGTTTTCAAGTTACAGACTAAGCTAAGCAAAAGTGAACCAGGCCTTTTTACTGTGAAAATGGCACTTTGGGACTGTGAAAGTGACATTTTGGCCCTGTTGTCCCAAACTGCCCCAGCACTTCCCACATTGCTCAAAGTGGCTAGCTTTCATCCCAACACAGTTTATAGGGCCATACGGTACATAGTTTTCAAGTTACAGACTAAGCTAAGCAAAAGTGAACCAGGCCTTTTTACTGTGAAAATGGCACTTTGGGACTGTGAAAGTGACATTTTGGCCCTGTTGTCCCAAACTGCCCCAGCACTTCCCACATTGCTCAAAGTGGCTAGCTTTCATCCCAACACAGTTTATAGGGCCATACGGTACATAGTTTTCAAGTTACAGACTAAGCTAAGCAAAATGAATCTTTTTTTTTTTACTGTGAAAACGGCACTTTGGGACTGTGAAAGTGACATTTTGGCCCTGTTGTCCCAAACTGCCCCAGCACTTCCCACATTGCTCAAAGTGGCTAGCTTTCATCCCAACACAGTTTATAGGGCCATACGGTACATAGTTTTCAAGTTACAGACTAAGCTAAGCAAAAGTGAACCAGGCCTTTTTACTGTGAAAATGGCACTTTGGGACTGTGAAAGTGACATTTTGGCCCTGTTGTCCCAAACTGCCCCAGCACTTCCCACATTGCTCAAAGTGGCTAGCTTTCATCCCAACACAGTTTATAGGGCCATACGGTACATAGTTTTCAAGTTACAGACTAAGCTAAGCAAAAGTGAACCAGGCCTTTTTACTGTGAAAATGGCACTTTGGGACTGTGAAAGTGACATTTTGGCCCTGTTCGTTCCCTGTTGTCCCAAACTGCCCCAGCTCTTGCCACAATGCTCAAAGTGGCTAGCTTTCATCCCAACACAGTTTATAGGGCCATACGGTACATAGTTTTCAAGTTACAGACTAAGCTAAGCAAAAGTGAACCAGGCCTTTTTACTGTGAAAATGGCACTTTGGGACTGTGAAAGTGACATTTTGGCCCTGTTGTCCCAAACTGCCCCAGCACTTCCCACATTGCTCAAAGTGGCTAGCTTTCATCCCAACACAGTTTATAGGGCCATACGGTACATAGTTTTCAAGTTACAGACTAAGCTAAGCAAAAGTGAACCAGGCCTTTTTACTGTGAAAATGGCACTTTGGGACTGTGAAAGTGACATTTTGGCCCTGTTGTCCCAAACTGCCCCAGCACTTCCCACATTGCTCAAAGTGGCTAGCTTTCATCCCAACACAGTTTATAGGGCCATACGGTACATAGTTTTCAAGTTACAGACAAAGCTAAGCAAAATGAATCTTTTTTTTTTTACTGTGAAAACGGCACTTTGGGACTGTGAAAGTGACATTTTGGCCCTGTTGTCCCAAACTGCCCCAGCACTTCCCACATTGCTCAAAGTGGCTAGCTTTCATCCCAACACAGTTTATAGGGCCATACGGTACATAGTTTTCAAGTTACAGACTAAGCTAAGCAAAATGAATCTGTTTTTTTTTTACTGTGAAAATGGCACTTTGGGACTGTGAAAGTGACATTTTGGCCCTGTTGTCCCAAACTGCCCCAGCACTTCCCACATTGCTCAAAGTGGCTAGCTTTCATCCCAACACAGTTTATAGGGCCATACGGTACATAGTTTTCAAGTTACAGACTAAGCTAAGCAAAAGTGAACCAGGCCTTTTTACTGTGAAAATGGCACTTTGGGACTGTGAAAGTGACATTTTGGCCCTGTTGTCCCAAACTGCCCCAGCACTTCCCACATTGCTCAAAGTGGCTAGCTTTCATCCCAACACAGTTTATAGGGCCATACGGTACATAGTTTTCAAGTTACAGACTAAGCTAAGCAAAATGAATCTTTTTTTTTTACTGTGAAAACGGCACTTTGGGACTGTGAAAGTGACATTTTGGCCCTGTTGTCCCAAACTGCCCCAGCACTTCCCACATTGCTCAAAGTGGCTAGCTTTCATCCCAACACAGTTTATAGGGCCATACGGTACATAGTTTTCAAGTTACAGACTAAGCTAAGCAAAAGTGAACCAGGCCTTTTTACTGTGAAAATGGCACTTTGGGACTGTGAAAGTGACATTTTGGCCCTGTTGTCCCAAACTGCCCCAGCACTTCCCACATTGCTCAAAGTGGCTAGCTTTCATCCCAACACAGTTTATAGGGCCATACGGTACATAGTTTTCAAGTTACAGACTAAGCTAAGCAAAAGTGAACCAGGCCTTTTTACTGTGAAAATGGCACTTTGGGACTGTGAAAGTGACATTTTGGCCCTGTTGTCCCAAACTGCCCCAGCACTTCCCACATTGCTCAAAGTGGCTAGCTTTCATCCCAACACAGTTTATAGGGCCATACGGTACATAGTTTTCAAGTTACAGACTAAGCTAAGCAAAAGTGAACCAGGCCTTTTTACTGTGAAAATGGCACTTTGGGACTGTGAAAGTGACATTTTGGCCCTGTTCGTTCCCTGTTGTCCCAAACTGCCCCAGCTCTTGCCACAATGCTCAAAGTGGCTAGCTTTCATCCCAACACAGTTTATAGGGCCATACGGTACATAGTTTTCAAGTTACAGACTAAGCTAAGCAAAAGTGAACCAGGCCTTTTTACTGTGAAAATGGCACTTTGGGACTGTGAAAGTGACATTTTGGCCCTGTTGTCCCAAACTGCCCCAGCACTTCCCACATTGCTCAAAGTGGCTAGCTTTCATCCCAACACAGTTTATAGGGCCATACGGTACATAGTTTTCAAGTTACAGACTAAGCTAAGCAAAAGTGAACCAGGCCTTTTTACTGTGAAAATGGCACTTTGGGACTGTGAAAGTGACATTTTGGCCCTGTTGTCCCAAACTGCCCCAGCACTTCCCACATTGCTCAAAGTGGCTAGCTTTCATCCCAACACAGTTTATAGGGCCATACGGTACATAGTTTTCAAGTTACAGACTAAGCTAAGCAAAATGAATCTTTTTTTTTTTACTGTGAAAACGGCACTTTGGGACTGTGAAAGTGACATTTTGGCCCTGTTGTCCCAAACTGCCCCAGCACTTCCCACATTGCTCAAAGTGGCTAGCTTTCATCCCAACACAGTTTATAGGGCCATACGGTACATAGTTTTCAAGTTACAGACTAAGCTAAGCAAAAGTGAACCAGGCCTTTTTACTGTGAAAATGGCACTTTGGGACTGTGAAAGTGACATTTTGGCCCTGTTGTCCCAAACTGCCCCAGCACTTCCCACATTGCTCAAAGTGGCTAGCTTTCATCCCAACACAGTTTATAGGGCCATACGGTACATAGTTTTCAAGTTACAGACTAAGCTAAGCAAAATGAATCTTTTTTTTTTTACTGTGAAAACGGCACTTTGGGACTGTGAAAGTGACATTTTGGCCCTGTTGTCCCAAACTGCCCCAGCACTTCCCACATTGCTCAAAGTGGCTAGCTTTCATCCCAACACAGTTTATAGGGCCATACGGTACATAGTTTTCAAGTTACAGACTAAGCTAAGCAAAAGTGAACCAGGCCTTTTTACTGTGAAAATGGCACTTTGGGACTGTGAAAGTGACATTTTGGCCCTGTTGTCCCAAACTGCCCTAGCACTTCCCACATTGCTCAAAGTGGCTAGCTTTCATCCCAACACAGTTTATAGGGCCATACGGTACATAGTTTTCAAGTTACAGACTAAGCTAAGCAAAATTAATCTTTTTTTTTTTACTGTGAAAACGGCACTTTGGGACTGTGAAAGTGACATTTTGGCCCTGTTGTCCCAAACTGCCCCAGCACTTCCCACATTGCTCAAAGTGGCTAGCTTTCATCCCAACACAGTTTATAGGGCCATACGGTACATAGTTTTCAAGTTACAGACTAAGCTAAGCAAAAGTGAACCAGGCCTTTTTACTGTGAAAATGGCACTTTGGGACTGTGAAAGTGACATTTTGGCCCTGTTGTCCCAAACTGCCCCAGCACTTCCCACATTGCTCAAAGTGGCTAGCTTTCATCCCAACACAGTTTATAGGGCCATACGGTACATAGTTTTCAAGTTACAGACTAAGCTAAGCAAAAGTGAACCAGGCCTTTTTACTGTGAAAATGGCACTTTGGGACTGTGAAAGTGACATTTTGGCCCTGTTGTCCCAAACTGCCCCAGCACTTCCCACATTGCTCAAAGTGGCTAGCTTTCATCCCAACACAGTTTATAGGGCCATACGGTACATAGTTTTCAAGTTACAGACTAAGCTAAGCAAAAGTGAACCAGGCCTTTTTACTGTGAAAATGGCACTTTGGGACTGTGAAAGTGACATTTTGGCCCTGTTCGTTCCCTGTTGTCCCAAACTGCCCCAGCTCTTGCCACAATGCTCAAAGTGGCTAGCTTTCATCCCAACACAGTTTATAGGGCCATACGGTACATAGTTTTCAAGTTACAGACTAAGCTAAGCAAAAGTGAACCAGGCCTTTTTACTGTGAAAATGGCACTTTGGGACTGTGAAAGTGACATTTTGGCCCTGTTGTCCCAAACTGCCCCAGCACTTCCCACATTGCTCAAAGTGGCTAGCTTTCATCCCAACACAGTTTATAGGGCCATACGGTACATAGTTTTCAAGTTACAGACTAAGCTAAGCAAAAGTGAACCAGGCCTTTTTACTGTGAAAATGGCACTTTGGGACTGTGAAAGTGACATTTTGGCCCTGTTGTCCCAAACTGCCCCAGCACTTCCCACATTGCTCAAAGTGGCTAGCTTTCATCCCAACACAGTTTATAGGGCCATACGGTACATAGTTTTCAAGTTACAGACTAAGCTAAGCAAAAGTGAACCAGGCCTTTTTACTGTGAAAATGGCACTTTGGGACTGTGAAAGTGACATTTTGGCCCTGTTCGTTCCCTGTTGTCCCAAACTGCCCCAGCTCTTGCCACAATGCTCAAAGTGGCTAGCTTTCATCCCAACACAGTTTATAGGGCCATACGGTACATAGTTTTCAAGTTACAGACTAAGCTAAGCAAAAGTGAACCAGGCCTTTTTACTGTGAAAATGGCACTTTGGGACTGTGAAAGTGACATTTTGGCCCTGTTGTCCCAAACTGCCCCAGCACTTCCCACACTGCTCAAAGTGGCTAGCTTTCATCCCAACACAGTTTATAGGGCCATACGGTACATAGTTTTCAAGTTACAGACTAAGCTAAGCAAAAGTGAACCAGGCCTTTTTACTGTGAAAATGGCACTTTGGGACTGTGAAAGTGACATTTTGGCCCTGTTGTCCCAAACTGCCCCAGCACTTCCCACATTGCTCAAAGTGGCTAGCTTTCATCCCAACACAGTTTATAGGGCCATACGGTACATAGTTTTCAAGTTACAGACTAAGCTAAGCAAAAGTGAACCAGGCCTTTTTACTGTGAAAATGGCACTTTGGGACTGTGAAAGTGACATTTTGGCCCTGTTGTCCCAAACTGCCCCAGCACTTCCCACATTGCTCAAAGTGGCTAGCTTTCATCCCAACACAGTTTATAGGGCCATACGGTACATAGTTTTCAAGTTACAGACTAAGCTAAGCAAAATTAATCTTTTTTTTTTTACTGTGAAAACGGCACTTTGGGACTGTGAAAGTGACATTTTGGCCCTGTTGTCCCAAACTGCCCCAGCACTTCCCACATTGCTCAAAGTGGCTAGCTTTCATCCCAACACAGTTTATAGGGCCATACGGTACATAGTTTTCAAGTTACAGACTAAGCTAAGCAAAAGTGAACCAGGCCTTTTTACTGTGAAAATGGCACTTTGGGACTGTGAAAGTGACATTTTGGCCCTGTTGTCCCAAACTGCCCCAGCACTTCCCACATTGCTCAAAGTGGCTAGCTTTCATCCCAACACAGTTTATAGGGCCATACGGTACATAGTTTTCAAGTTACAGACTAAGCTAAGCAAAAGTGAACCAGGCCTTTTTACTGTGAAAATGGCACTTTGGGACTGTGAAAGTGACATTTTGGCCCTGTTGTCCCAAACTGCCCCAGCACTTCCCACATTGCTCAAAGTGGCTAGCTTTCATCCCAACACAGTTTATAGGGCCATACGGTACATAGTTTTCAAGTTACAGACTAAGCTAAGCAAAAGTGAACCAGGCCTTTTTACTGTGAAAATGGCACTTTGGGACTGTGAAAGTGACATTTTGGCCCTGTTCGTTCCCTGTTGTCCCAAACTGCCCCAGCTCTTGCCACAATGCTCAAAGTGGCTAGCTTTCATCCCAACACAGTTTATAGGGCCATACGGTACATAGTTTTCAAGTTACAGACTAAGCTAAGCAAAAGTGAACCAGGCCTTTTTACTGTGAAAATGGCACTTTGGGACTGTGAAAGTGACATTTTGGCCCTGTTGTCCCAAACTGCCCCAGCACTTCCCACACTGCTCAAAGTGGCTAGCTTTCATCCCAACACAGTTTATAGGGCCATACGGTACATAGTTTTCAAGTTACAGACTAAGCTAAGCAAAAGTGAACCAGGCCTTTTTACTGTGAAAATGGCACTTTGGGACTGTGAAAGTGACATTTTGGCCCTGTTGTCCCAAACTGCCCCAGCACTTCCCACATTGCTCAAAGTGGCTAGCTTTCATCCCAACACAGTTTATAGGGCCATACGGTACATAGTTTTCAAGTTACAGACTAAGCTAAGCAAAAGTGAACCAGGCCTTTTTACTGTGAAAATGGCACTTTGGGACTGTGAAAGTGACATTTTGGCCCTGTTGTCCCAAACTGCCCCAGCACTTCCCACATTGCTCAAAGTGGCTAGCTTTCATCCCAACACAGTTTATAGGGCCATACGGTACATAGTTTTCAAGTTACAGACTAAGCTAAGCAAAAGTGAACCAGGCCTTTTTACTGTGAAAATGGCACTTTGGGACTGTGAAAGTGACATTTTGGCCCTGTTGTCCCAAACTGCCCCAGCACTTCCCACATTGCTCAAAGTGGCTAGCTTTCATCCCAACACAGTTTATAGGGCCATACGGTACATAGTTTTCAAGTTACAGACTAAGCTAAGCAAAAGTGAACCAGGCCTTTTTACTGTGAAAATGGCACTTTGGGACTGTGAAAGTGACATTTTGGCCCTGTTCGTTCCCTGTTGTCCCAAACTGCCCCAGCTCTTGCCACAATGCTCAAAGTGGCTAGCTTTCATCCCAACACAGTTTATAGGGCCATACGGTACATAGTTTTCAAGTTACAGACTAAGCTAAGCAAAAGTGAACCAGGCCTTTTTACTGTGAAAATGGCACTTTGGGACTGTGAAAGTGACATTTTGGCCCTGTTGTCCCAAACTGCCCCAGCACTTCCCACACTGCTCAAAGTGGCTAGCTTTCATCCCAACACAGTTTATAGGGCCATACGGTACATAGTTTTCAAGTTACAGACTAAGCTAAGCAAAAGTGAACCAGGCCTTTTTACTGTGAAAATGGCACTTTGGGACTGTGAAAGTGACATTTTGGCCCTGTTGTCCCAAACTGCCCCAGCACTTCCCACATTGCTCAAAGTGGCTAGCTTTCATCCCAACACAGTGTATAGGGCCATACGGTACATAGTTTTCAAGTTACAGACTAAGCTAAGCAAAAGACCAGGCCTTTTTACTGTGAAAATGGCACTTTGGGACTGTGAAAGTGACATTTTGGCCCTGTTGTCCCAAACTGCCCCAGCACTTCCCACATTGCTCAAAGTGGCTAGCTTTCATCCCAACACAGTTTATAGGGCCATACGGTACATAGTTTTCAAGTTACAGACTAAGCTAAGCAAAAGTGAACCAGGCCTTTTTACTGTGAAAATGGCACTTTGGGACTGTGAAAGTGACATTTTGGCCCTGTTGTCCCAAACTGCCCCAGCACTTCCCACATTGCTCAAAGTGGCTAGCTTTCATCCCAACACAGTTTATAGGGCCATACGGTACATAGTTTTCAAGTTACAGACTAAGCTAAGCAAAAGTGAACCAGGCCTTTTTACTGTGAAAATGGCACTTTGGGACTGTGAAAGTGACATTTTGGCCCTGTTCGTTCCCTGTTGTCCCAAACTGCCCCAGCTCTTGCCACAATGCTCAAAGTGGCTAGCTTTCATCCCAACACAGTTTATAGGGCCATACGGTACATAGTTTTCAAGTTACAGACTAAGCTAAGCAAAAGTGAACCAGGCCTTTTTACTGTGAAAATGGCACTTTGGGACTGTGAAAGTGACATTTTGGCCCTGTTGTCCCAAACTGCCCCAGCACTTCCCACACTGCTCAAAGTGGCTAGCTTTCATCCCAACACAGTTTATAGGGCCATACGGTACATAGTTTTCAAGTTACAGACTAAGCTAAGCAAAAGTGAACCAGGCCTTTTTACTGTGAAAATGGCACTTTGGGACTGTGAAAGTGACATTTTGGCCCTGTTGTCCCAAACTGCCCCAGCACTTCCCACATTGCTCAAAGTGGCTAGCTTTCATCCCAACACAGTTTATAGGGCCATACGGTACATAGTTTTCAAGTTACAGACTAAGCTAAGCAAAATGAATCTTTTTTTTTTACTGTGAAAACGGCACTTTGGGACTGTGAAAGTGACATTTTGGCCCTGTTGTCCCAAACTGCCCCAGCACTTCCCACATTGCTCAAAGTGGCTAGCTTTCATCCCAACACAGTTTATAGGGCCATACGGTACATAGTTTTCAAGTTACAGACTAAGCTAAGCAAAAGTGAACCAGGCCTTTTTACTGTGAAAATGGCACTTTGGGACTGTGAAAGTGACATTTTGGCCCTGTTGTCCCAAACTGCCCCAGCACTTCCCACATTGCTCAAAGTGGCTAGCTTTCATCCCAACACAGTTTATAGGGCCATACGGTACATAGTTTTCAAGTTACAGACTAAGCTAAGCAAAAGTGAACCAGGCCTTTTTACTGTGAAAATGGCACTTTGGGACTGTGAAAGTGACATTTTGGCCCTGTTGTCCCAAACTGCCCCAGCACTTCCCACATTGCTCAAAGTGGCTAGCTTTCATCCCAACACAGTTTATAGGGCCATACGGTACATAGTTTTCAAGTTACAGACTAAGCTAAGCAAAAGTGAACCAGGCCTTTTTACTGTGAAAATGGCACTTTGGGACTGTGAAAGTGACATTTTGGCCCTGTTCGTTCCCTGTTGTCCCAAACTGCCCCAGCTCTTGCCACAATGCTCAAAGTGGCTAGCTTTCATCCCAACACAGTTTATAGGGCCATACGGTACATAGTTTTCAAGTTACAGACTAAGCTAAGCAAAAGTGAACCAGTCCTTTTTACTGTGAAAATGGCACTTTGGGACTGTGAAAGTGACATTTTGGCCCTGTTGTCCCAAACTGCCCCAGCACTTCCCACACTGCTCAAAGTGGCTAGCTTTCATCCCAACACAGTTTATAGGGCCATACGGTACATAGTTTTCAAGTTACAGACTAAGCTAAGCAAAAGTGAACCAGGCCTTTTTACTGTGAAAATGGCACTTTGGGACTGTGAAAGTGACATTTTGGCCCTGTTGTCCCAAACTGCCCCAGCACTTCCCACATTGCTCAAAGTGGCTAGCTTTCATCCCAACACAGTTTATAGGGCCATACGGTACATAGTTTTCAAGTTACAGACTAAGCTAAGCAAAATGAATCTTTTTTTTTTACTGTGAAAACGGCACTTTGGGACTGTGAAAGTGACATTTTGGCCCTGTTGTCCCAAACTGCCCCAGCACTTCCCACATTGCTCAAAGTGGCTAGCTTTCATCCCAACACAGTTTATAGGGCCATACGGTACATAGTTTTCAAGTTACAGACTAAGCTAAGCAAAAGTGAACCAGGCCTTTTTACTGTGAAAATGGCACTTTGGGACTGTGAAAGTGACATTTTGGCCCTGTTGTCCCAAACTGCCCCAGCACTTCCCACATTGCTCAAAGTGGCTAGCTTTCATCCCAACACAGTTTATAGGGCCATACGGTACATAGTTTTCAAGTTACAGACTAAGCTAAGCAAAATGAATCTTTTTTTTTTTACTGTGAAAACGGCACTTTGGGACTGTGAAAGTGACATTTTGGCCCTGTTGTCCCAAACTGCCCCAGCACTTCCCACATTGCTCAAAGTGGCTAGCTTTCATCCCAACACAGTTTATAGGGCCATACGGTACATAGTTTTCAAGTTACAGACTAAGCTAAGCAAAAGTGAACCAGGCCTTTTTACTGTGAAAATGGCACTTTGGGACTGTGAAAGTGACATTTTGGCCCTGTTGTCCCAAACTGCCCCTAGCACTTCCCACATTGCTCAAAGTGGCTAGCTTTCATCCCAACACAGTTTATAGGGCCATACGGTACATAGTTTTCAAGTTACAGACTAAGCTAAGCAAAATGAATCTTTTTTTTTTTACTGTGAAAACGGCACTTTGGGACTGTGAAAGTGACATTTTGGCCCTGTTGTCCCAAACTGCCCCAGCACTTCCCACATTGCTCAAAGTGGCTAGCTTTCATCCCAACACAGTTTATAGGGCCATACGGTACATAGTTTTCAAGTTACAGACTAAGCTAAGCAAAAGTGAACCAGGCCTTTTTACTGTGAAAATGGCACTTTGGGACTGTGAAAGTGACATTTTGGCCCTGTTGTCCCAAACTGCCCCAGCACTTCCCACATTGCTCAAAGTGGCTAGCTTTCATCCCAACACAGTTTATAGGGCCATACGGTACATAGTTTTCAAGTTACAGACTAAGCTAAGCAAAAGTGAACCAGGCCTTTTTACTGTGAAAATGGCACTTTGGGACTGTGAAAGTGACATTTTGGCCCTGTTGTCCCAAACTGCCCCAGCACTTCCCACATTGCTCAAAGTGGCTAGCTTTCATCCCAACACAGTTTATAGGGCCATACGGTACATAGTTTTCAAGTTACAGACTAAGCTAAGCAAAAGTGAACCAGGCCTTTTTACTGTGAAAATGGCACTTTGGGACTGTGAAAGTGACATTTTGGCCCTGTTGTCCCAAACTGCCCCAGCACTTCCCACATTGCTCAAAGTGGCTAGCTTTCATCCCAACACAGTTTATAGGGCCATACGGTACATAGTTTTCAAGTTACAGACTAAGCTAAGCAAAAGTGAACCAGGCCTTTTTACTGTGAAAATGGCACTTTGGGACTGTGAAAGTGACATTTTGGCCCTGTTGTCCCAAACTGCCCCAGCACTTCCCACATTGCTCAAAGTGGCTAGCTTTCATCCCAACACAGTTTATAGGGCCATACGGTACATAGTTTTCAAGTTACAGACTAAGCTAAGCAAAAGTGAACCAGGCCTTTTTACTGTGAAAATGGCACTTTGGGACTGTGAAAGTGACATTTTGGCCCTGTTCGTTCCCTGTTGTCCCAAACTGCCCCAGCTCTTGCCACAATGCTCAAAGTGGCTAGCTTTCATCCCAACACAGTTTATAGGGCCATACGGTACATAGTTTTCAAGTTACAGACTAAGCTAAGCAAAAGTGAACCAGGCCTTTTTACTGTGAAAATGGCACTTTGGGACTGTGAAAGTGACATTTTGGCCCTGTTGTCCCAAACTGCCCCAGCACTTCCCACACTGCTCAAAGTGGCTAGCTTTCATCCCAACACAGTTTATAGGGCCATACGGTACATAGTTTTCAAGTTACAGACTAAGCTAAGCAAAAGTGAACCAGGCCTTTTTACTGTGAAAATGGCACTTTGGGACTGTGAAAGTGACATTTTGGCCCTGTTGTCCCAAACTGCCCCAGCACTTCCCACATTGCTCAAAGTGGCTAGCTTTCATCCCAACACAGTTTATAGGGCCATACGGTACATAGTTTTCAAGTTACAGACTAAGCTAAGCAAAAGTGAACCAGGCCTTTTTACTGTGAAAATGGCACTTTGGGACTGTGAAAGTGACATTTTGGCCCTGTTGTCCCAAACTGCCCCAGCACTTCCCACATTGCTCAAAGTGGCTAGCTTTCATCCCAACACAGTTTATAGGGCCATACGGTACATAGTTTTCAAGTTACAGACTAAGCTAAGCAAAAGTGAACCAGGCCTTTTTACTGTGAAAATGGCACTTTGGGACTGTGAAAGTGACATTTTGGCCCTGTTGTCCCAAACTGCCCCAGCACTTCCCACATTGCTCAAAGTGGCTAGCTTTCATCCCAACACAGTTTATAGGGCCATACGGTACATAGTTTTCAAGTTACAGACTAAGCTAAGCAAAAGTGAACCAGGCCTTTTTACTGTGAAAATGGCACTTTGGGACTGTGAAAGTGACATTTTGGCCCTGTTCGTTCCCTGTTGTCCCAAACTGCCCCAGCTCTTGCCCACAATGCTCAAAGTGGCTAGCTTTCATCCCAACACAGTTTATAGGGCCATACGGTACATAGTTTTCAAGTTACAGACTAAGCTAAGCAAAAGTGAACCAGGCCTTTTTACTGTGAAAATGGCACTTTGGGACTGTGAAAGTGACATTTTGGCCCTGTTCGTTCCCTGTTGTCCCAAACTGCCCCAGCTCTTGCCACAATGCTCAAAGTGGCTAGCTTTCATCCCAACACAGTTTATAGGGCCATACGGTACATAGTTTTCAAGTTACAGACTAAGCTAAGCAAAAGTGAACCAGGCCTTTTTACTGTGAAAATGGCACTTTGGGACTGTGAAAGTGACATTTTGGCCCTGTTGTCCCAAACTGCCCCAGCACTTCCCACACTGCTCAAAGTGGCTAGCTTTCATCCCAACACAGTTTATAGGGCCATACGGTACATAGTTTTCAAGTTACAGACTAAGCTAAGCAAAAGTGAACCAGGCCTTTTTACTGTGAAAATGGCACTTTGGGACTGTGAAAGTGACATTTTGGCCCTGTTGTCCCAAACTGCCCCAGCACTTCCCACATTGCTCAAAGTGGCTAGCTTTCATCCCAACACAGTTTATAGGGCCATACGGTACATAGTTTTCAAGTTACAGACTAAGCTAAGCAAAAGTGAACCAGGCCTTTTTACTGTGAAAATGGCACTTTGGGACTGTGAAAGTGACATTTTGGCCCTGTTGTCCCAAACTGCCCCAGCACTTCCCACATTGCTCAAAGTGGCTAGCTTTCATCCCAACACAGTTTATAGGGCCATACGGTACATAGTTTTCAAGTTACAGACTAAGCTAAGCAAAAGTGAACCAGGCCTTTTTACTGTGAAAATGGCACTTTGGGACTGTGAAAGTGACATTTTGGCCCTGTTGTCCCAAACTGCCCCAGCACTTCCCACATTGCTCAAAGTGGCTAGCTTTCATCCCAACACAGTTTATAGGGCCATACGGTACATAGTTTTCAAGTTACAGACTAAGCTAAGCAAAAGTGAACCAGGCCTTTTTACTGTGAAAATGGCACTTTGGGACTGTGAAAGTGACATTTTGGCCCTGTTCGTTCCCTGTTGTCCCAAACTGCCCCAGCTCTTGCCACAATGCTCAAAGTGGCTAGCTTTCATCCCAACACAGTTTATAGGGCCATACGGTACATAGTTTTCAAGTTACAGACTAAGCTAAGCAAAAGTGAACCAGGCCTTTTTACTGTGAAAATGGCACTTTGGGACTGTGAAAGTGACATTTTGGCCCTGTTGTCCCAAACTGCCCCAGCACTTCCCACACTGCTCAAAGTGGCTAGCTTTCATCCCAACACAGTTTATAGGGCCATACGGTACATAGTTTTCAAGTTACAGACTAAGCTAAGCAAAAGTGAACCAGGCCTTTTTACTGTGAAAATGGCACTTTGGGACTGTGAAAGTGACATTTTGGCCCTGTTGTCCCAAACTGCCCCAGCACTTCCCACATTGCTCAAAGTGGCTAGCTTTCATCCCAACACAGTTTATAGGGCCATACGGTACATAGTTTTCAAGTTACAGACTAAGCTAAGCAAAAGTGAACCAGGCCTTTTTACTGTGAAAATGGCACTTTGGGACTGTGAAAGTGACATTTTGGCCCTGTTGTCCCAAACTGCCCCAGCACTTCCCACATTGCTCAAAGTGGCTAGCTTTCATCCCAACACAGTTTATAGGGCCATACGGTACATAGTTTTCAAGTTACAGACTAAGCTAAGCAAAATGAATCTTTTTTTTTTACTGTGAAAACGGCACTTTGGGACTGTGAAAGTGACATTTTGGCCCTGTTGTCCCAAACTGCCCCAGCACTTCCCACATTGCTCAAAGTGGCTAGCTTTCATCCCAACACAGTTTATAGGGCCATACGGTACATAGTTTTCAAGTTACAGACTAAGCTAAGCAAAAGTGAACCAGGCCTTTTTACTGTGAAAATGGCACTTTGGGACTGTGAAAGTGACATTTTGGCCCTGTTGTCCCAAACTGCCCCAGCACTTCCCACATTGCTCAAAGTGGCTAGCTTTCATCCCAACACAGTTTATAGGGCCATACGGTACATAGTTTTCAAGTTACAGACTAAGCTAAGCAAAAGTGAACCAGGCCTTTTTACTGTGAAAATGGCACTTTGAGACTGTGAAAGTGACATTTTGGCCCTGTTGTCCCAAACTGCCCCAGCACTTCCCACATTGCTCAAAGTGGCTAGCTTTCATCCCAACACAGTTATAGGGCCATACGGTACATAGTTTTCAAGTTACAGACTAAGCTAAGCAAAAGTGAACCAGGCCTTTTTACTGTGAAAATGGCACTTTGGGACTGTGAAAGTGACATTTTGGCCCTGTTCGTTCCCTGTTGTCCCAAACTGCCCCAGCTCTTGCCACAATGCTCAAAGTGGCTAGCTTTCATCCCAACACAGTTTATAGGGCCATACGGTACATAGTTTTCAAGTTACAGACTAAGCTAAGCAAAAGTGAACCAGGCCTTTTTACTGTGAAAATGGCACTTTGGGACTGTGAAAGTGACATTTTGGCCCTGTTCGTCCCTGTTGTCCCAAACTGCCCCAGCTCTTGCCACAATGCTCAAAGTGGCTAGCTTTCATCCCAACACAGTTTATAGGGCCATACGGTACATAGTTTTCAAGTTACAGACTAAGCTAAGCAAAAGTGAACCAGGCCTTTTTACTGTGAAAATGGCACTTTGGGACTGTGAAAGTGACATTTTGGCCCTGTTGTCCCAAACTGCCCCAGCACTTCCCACACTGCTCAAAGTGGCTAGCTTTCATCCCAACACAGTTTATAGGGCCATACGGTACATAGTTTTCAAGTTACAGACTAAGCTAAGCAAAGTGAACCAGGCCTTTTTACTGTGAAAATGGCACTTTGGGACTGTGAAAGTGACATTTTGGCCCTGTTGTCCCAAACTGCCCCAGCACTTCCCACATTGCTCAAAGTGGCTAGCTTTCATCCCAACACAGTTTATAGGGCCATACGGTACATAGTTTTCAAGTTACAGACTAAGCTAAGCAAAAGTGAACCAGGCCTTTTTACTGTGAAAATGGCACTTTGGGACTGTGAAAGTGACATTTTGGCCCTGTTGTCCCAAACTGCCCCAGCACTTCCCACATTGCTCAAAGTGGCTAGCTTTCATCCCAACACAGTTTATAGGGCCATACGGTACATAGTTTTCAAGTTACAGACTAAGCTAAGCAAAAGTGAACCAGGCCTTTTTACTGTGAAAATGGCACTTTGGGACTGTGAAAGTGACATTTTGGCCCTGTTGTCCCAAACTGCCCCAGCACTTCCCACATTGCTCAAAGTGGCTAGCTTTCATCCCAACACAGTTTATAGGGCCATACGGTACATAGTTTTCAAGTTACAGACTAAGCTAAGCAAAAGTGAACCAGGCCTTTTTACTGTGAAAATGGCACTTTGGGACTGTGAAAGTGACATTTTGGCCCTGTTCGTTCCCTGTTGTCCCAAACTGCCCCAGCTCTTGCCACAATGCTCAAAGTGGCTAGCTTTCATCCCAACACAGTTTATAGGGCCATACGGTACATAGTTTTCAAGTTACAGACTAAGCTAAGCAAAAGTGAACCAGGCCTTTTTACTGTGAAAATGGCACTTTGGGACTGTGAAAGTGACATTTTGGCCCTGTTGTCCCAAACTGCCCCAGCACTTCCCACACTGCTCAAAGTGGCTAGCTTTCATCCCAACACAGTTTATAGGGCCATACGGTACATAGTTTTCAAGTTACAGACTAAGCTAAGCAAAAGTGAACCAGGCCTTTTTACTGTGAAAATGGCACTTTGGGACTGTGAAAGTGACATTTTGGCCCTGTTGTCCCAAACTGCCCCAGCACTTCCCACATTGCTCAAAGTGGCTAGCTTTCATCCCAACACAGTTTATAGGGCCATACGGTACATAGTTTTCAAGTTACAGACTAAGCTAAGCAAAAGTGAACCAGGCCTTTTTACTGTGAAAATGGCACTTTGGGACTGTGAAAGTGACATTTTGGCCCTGTTGTCCCAAACTGCCCCAGCACTTCCCACATTGCTCAAAGTGGCTAGCTTTCATCCCAACACAGTTTATAGGGCCATACGGTACATAGTTTTCAAGTTACAGACTAAGCTAAGCAAAATGAATCTTTTTTTTTTTACTGTGAAAACGGCACTTTGGGACTGTGAAAGTGACATTTTGGCCCTGTTGTCCCAAACTGCCCCAGCACTTCCCACATTGCTCAAAGTGGCTAGCTTTCATCCCAACACAGTTTATAGGGCCATACGGTACATAGTTTTCAAGTTACAGACTAAGCTAAGCAAAAGTGAACCAGGCCTTTTTACTGTGAAAATGGCACTTTGGGACTGTGAAAGTGACATTTTGGCCCTGTTGTCCCAAACTGCCCCAGCACTTCCCACATTGCTCAAAGTGGCTAGCTTTCATCCCAACACAGTTTATAGGGCCATACGGTACATAGTTTTCAAGTTACAGACTAAGCTAAGCAAAAGTGAACCAGGCCTTTTTACTGTGAAAATGGCACTTTGGGACTGTGAAAGTGACATTTTGGCCCTGTTGTCCCAAACTGCCCAGCACTTCCCACATTGCTCAAAGTGGCTAGCTTTCATCCCAACACAGTTTATAGGGCCATACGGTACATAGTTTTCAAGTTACAGACTAAGCTAAGCAAAAGTGAACCAGGCCTTTTTACTGTGAAAATGGCACTTTGGGACTGTGAAAGTGACATTTTGGCCCTGTTCGTTCCTGTTGTCCCAAACTGCCCCAGCTCTTGCCCACAATGCTCAAAGTGGCTAGCTTTCATCCCAACACAGTTTATAGGGCCATACGGTACATAGTTTTCAAGTTACAGACTAAGCTAAGCAAAAGTGAACCAGGCCTTTTTACTGTGAAAATGGCACTTTGGGACTGTGAAAGTGACATTTTGGCCCTGTTGTCCCAAACTGCCCCAGCACTTCCCACATTGCTCAAAGTGGCTAGCTTTCATCCCAACACAGTTTATAGGGCCATACGGTACATAGTTTTCAAGTTACAGACTAAGCTAAGCAAAAGTGAACCAGGCCTTTTTACTGTGAAAATGGCACTTTGGGACTGTGAAAGTGACATTTTGGCCCTGTTGTCCCAAACTGCCCCAGCACTTCCCACATTGCTCAAAGTGGCTAGCTTTCATCCCAACACAGTTTATAGGGCCATACGGTACATAGTTTTCAAGTTACAGACTAAGCTAAGCAAAAGTGAACCAGGCCTTTTTACTGTGAAAATGGCACTTTGGGACTGTGAAAGTGACATTTTGGCCCTGTTGTCCCAAACTGCCCAGCACTTCCCACATTGCTCAAAGTGGCTAGCTTTCATCCCAACACAGTTTATAGGGCCATACGGTACATAGTTTTCAAGTTACAGACTAAGCTAAGCAAAAGTGAACCAGGCCTTTTTACTGTGAAAATGGCACTTTGGGACTGTGAAAGTGACATTTTGGCCCTGTTGTCCCAAACTGCCCCAGCACTTCCCACATTGCTCAAAGAGTGGCTAGCTTTCATCCCAACACAGTTTATAGGGCCATACGGTACATAGTTTTCAAGTTACAGACTAGCTAAGCAAAAGTGAACCAGGCCTTTTTACTGTGGAAAATGGCACTCTTGGGACTGTGAAAGTGACATTTTGGCCCTGTTGTTCCCAAACTGCCCCAGCACTTCCAAAGTGGCTAGCTTTCATCCCAACACAGTTTATAGGGCCATACGGTACATAGTTTTTCAAGTTACAGACTAAGCTAAGCAAAAGTGAACCAGGCCTTTTTACTGTGAAAATGGCACTTTGGGACTGTGAAAGTGACATTTTGGCCCTGTTCGTTCCCTGTTGTCCCAAACTGCCCCAGCTCTTGCCACAATGCTCAAAGTGGCTAGCTTTCATCCCAACACAGTTTATAGGGCCATACGGTACATAGTTTTCAAGTTACAGACTAAGCTAAGCAAAAGTGAACCAGGCCTTTTTACTGTGAAAATGGCACTTTGGGACTGTGAAAGTGACATTTTGGCCCTGTTGTCCCAAACTGCCCCAGCACTTCCCACACTGCTCAAAGTGGCTAGCTTTCATCCCAACACAGTTTATAGGGCCATACGGTACATAGTTTTCAAGTTACAGACTAAGCTAAGCAAAAGTGAACCAGGCCTTTTTACTGTGAAAATGGCACTTTGGGACTGTGAAAGTGACATTTTGGCCCTGTTGTCCCAAACTGCCCCAGCACTTCCCACATTGCTCAAAGTGGCTAGCTTTCATCCCAACACAGTTTATAGGGCCATACGGTACATAGTTTTCAAGTTACAGACTAAGCTAAGCAAAAGTGAACCAGGCCTTTTTACTGTGAAAATGGCACTTTGGGACTGTGAAAGTGACATTTTGGCCCTGTTGTCCCAAACTGCCCCAGCACTTCCCACATTGCTCAAAGTGGCTAGCTTTCATCCCAACACAGTTTATAGGGCCATACGGTACATAGTTTTCAAGTTACAGACTAAGCTAAGCAAAATGAATCTTTTTTTTTTTACTGTGAAAACGGCACTTTGGGACTGTGAAAGTGACATTTTGGCCCTGTTGTCCCAAACTGCCCCAGCACTTCCCACATTGCTCAAAGTGGCTAGCTTTCATCCCAACACAGTTTATAGGGCCATACGGTACATAGTTTTCAAGTTACAGACTAAGCTAAGCAAAAGTGAACCAGGCCTTTTTACTGTGAAAATGGCACTTTGGGACTGTGAAAGTGACATTTTGGCCCTGTTGTCCCAAACTGCCCCAGCACTTCCCACATTGCTCAAAGTGGCTAGCTTTCATCCCAACACAGTTTATAGGGCCATACGGTACATAGTTTTCAAGTTACAGACTAAGCTAAGCAAAAGTGAACCAGGCCTTTTTACTGTGAAAATGGCACTTTGGGACTGTGAAAGTGACATTTTGGCCCTGTTGTCCCAAACTGCCCCAGCACTTCCCACACTGCTCAAAGTGGCTAGCTTTCATCCCAACACAGTTTATAGGGCCATACGGTACATAGTTTTCAAGTTACAGACTAAGCTAAGCAAAAGTGAACCAGGCCTTTTTACTGTGAAAATGGCACTTTGGGACTGTGAAAGTGACATTTTGGCCCTGTTGTCCCAAACTGCCCAGCACTTCCCACATTGCTCAAAGTGGCTAGCTTTCATCCCAACACAGTTTATAGGGCCATACGGTACATAGTTTTCAAGTTACAGACTAAGCTAAGCAAAAGTGAACCAGGCCTTTTTACTGTGAAAATGGCACTTTGGGACTGTGAAAGTGACATTTTGGCCCTGTTGTCCCAAACTGCCCCAGCACTTCCCACATTGCTCAAAGTGGCTAGCTTTCATCCCAACACAGTTTATAGGGCCATACGGTACATAGTTTTCAAGTTACAGACTAAGCTAAGCAAAATGAATCTTTTCTTTTTTACTGTGAAAACGGCACTTTGGGACTGTGAAAGTGACATTTTGGCCCTGTTGTCCCAAACTGCCCCAGCACTTCCCACATTGCTCAAAGTGGCTAGCTTTCATCCCAACACAGTTTATAGGGCCATACGGTACATAGTTTTCAAGTTACAGACTAAGCTAAGCAAAAGTGAACCAGGCCTTTTTACTGTGAAAATGGCACTTTGGGACTGTGAAAGTGACATTTTGGCCCTGTTGTCCCAAACTGCCCCAGCACTTCCCACATTGCTCAAAGTGGCTAGCTTTCATCCCAACACAGTTTATAGGGCCATACGGTACATAGTTTTCAAGTTACAGACTAAGCTAAGCAAAAGTGAACCAGGCCTTTTTACTGTGAAAATGGCACTTTGGGACTGTGAAAGTGACATTTTGGCCCTGTTGTCCCAAACTGCCCCAGCACTTCCCACATTGCTCAAAGTGGCTAGCTTTCATCCCAACACAGTTTATAGGGCCATACGGTACATAGTTTTCAAGTTACAGACTAAGCTAAGCAAAAGTGAACCAGGCCTTTTTACTGTGAAAATGGCACTTTGGGACTGTGAAAGTGACATTTTGGCCCTGTTGTCCCAAACTGCCCCAGCACTTCCCACACTGCTCAAAGTGGCTAGCTTTCATCCCAACACAGTTTATAGGGCCATACGGTACATAGTTTTCAAGTTACAGACTAAGCTAAGCAAAAGTGAACCAGGCCTTTTTACTGTGAAAATGGCACTTTGGGACTGTGAAAGTGACATTTTGGCCCTGTTGTCCCAAACTGCCCCAGCACTTCCCACATTGCTCAAAGTGGCTAGCTTTCATCCCAACACAGTTTATAGGGCCATACGGTACATAGTTTTCAAGTTACAGACTAAGCTAAGCAAAAGTGAACCAGGCCTTTTTACTGTGAAAATGGCACTTTGGGACTGTGAAAGTGACATTTTGGCCCTGTTGTCCCAAACTGCCCCAGCACTTCCCACATTGCTCAAAGTGGCTAGCTTTCATCCCAACACAGTTTATAGGGCCATACGGTACATAGTTTTCAAGTTACAGACTAAGCTAAGCAAAAGTGAACCAGGCCTTTTTACTGTGAAAATGGCACTTTGGGACTGTGAAAGTGACATTTTGGCCCTGTTGTCCCAAACTGCCCCAGCACTTCCCACATTGCTCAAAGTGGCTAGCTTTCATCCCAACACAGTTTATAGGGCCATACGGTACATAGTTTTCAAGTTACAGACTAAGCTAAGCAAAAGTGAACCAGGCCTTTTTACTGTGAAAATGGCACTTTGGGACTGTGAAAGTGACATTTTGGCCCTGGTCCTGTTGTCCCAAACTGCCCCAGCACTTCCCACATGCTCAAAGTGGCTAGCTTTCATCCCAACACAGTTTATAGGGCCATACGGTACATAGTTTTCAAGTTACAGACTAAGCTAAGCAAAAGTGAACCAGGCCTTTTTACTGTGAAAATGGCACTTTGGGACTGTGAAAGTGACATTTTGGCCCTGTTCGTTCCCTGTTGTCCCAAACTGCCCCAGCACTTCCCACAATGCTCAAAGTGGCTAGCTTTCATCCCAACACAGTTTATAGGGCCATACGGTACATAGTTTTCAAGTTACAGACTAAGCTAAGCAAAAGTGAACCAGGCCTTTTTACTGTGAAAATGGCACTTTGGGACTGTGAAAGTGACATTTTGGCCCTGTTGTCCCAAACTGCCCCAGCACTTCCCACACTGCTCAAAGTGGCTAGCTTTCATCCCAACACAGTTTATAGGGCCATACGGTACATAGTTTTCAAGTTACAGACTAAGCTAAGCAAAAGTGAACCAGGCCTTTTTACTGTGAAAATGGCACTTTGGGACTGTGAAAGTGACATTTTGGCCCTGTTGTCCCAAACTGCCCCAGCACTTCCCACATTGCTCAAAGTGGCTAGCTTTCATCCCAACACAGTTTATAGGGCCATACGGTACATAGTTTTCAAGTTACAGACTAAGCTAAGCAAAAGTGAACCAGGCCTTTTTACTGTGAAAATGGCACTTTGGGACTGTGAAAGTGACATTTTGGCCCTGTTGTCCCAAACTGCCCCAGCACTTCCCACATTGCTCAAAGTGGCTAGCTTTCATCCCAACACAGTTTATAGGGCCATACGGTACATAGTTTTCAAGTTACAGACTAAGCTAAGCAAAAGTGAACCAGGCCTTTTTACTGTGAAAATGGCACTTTGGGACTGTGAAAGTGACATTTTGGCCCTGTTGTCCCAAACTGCCCCAGCACTTCCCACATTGCTCAAAGTGGCTAGCTTTCATCCCAACACAGTTTATAGGGCCATACGGTACATAGTTTTCAAGTTACAGACTAAGCTAAGCAAAAGTGAACCAGGCCTTTTTACTGTGAAAATGGCACTTTGGGGACTGTGAAAGTGACATTTTGGCCCTGTTCGTTCCCTGTTGTCCCAA
>NW_027665424.1:0-26702 GCF_963924005.1 Protomyctophum bolini | reverse complement strand
GTTCAGACCATTTGTACACTCTCTGAGTTACAGACCCATAAGGGTCCATTTGGTTCCAAACTATCATTTAGCTGTAGCCTGACACCCAGTCTGAATTTCATTTAGTTTCACTTCATTATATCGGCAGTACATATTTTCTTAATGGGCGTGGCTAGCGATTCAGGGCTGGAGTCAGGCTACCACTGTAAAGCTTCCGGTCAGCCGACTGGAAGCGTTTCAGTGGCACAAACTGAACGTGGAAGTGTTGGCTGAATATAGCCCATTTAGCTGGACCCCTCTTTGGGAACCACTGCATTATTATACCATATGAAACGGAACCATGGTGAAACGTTTAGCAGTTTCAGCCATCCTTCCTCTTCAATGTCTCCCTTTTGATACCTGTCCATTTAAACTCTAGACGGGCCTGCCCAAAGTTATTAGTGCAGCCGCGGCCCGGCAGCTGGTGAAAAGCTAGAGTTCTCAACAGGCCCGAAAATGAAGGCCTGGCCCTACCTGGGCCCTCATCAAACCCATCAAAACACTGCCCCCGCTGCCACCCATAGATCTCCATATAATGGAGCTGACCTGTTCTGACATTCATATGTTGATCTGACCTCATAAAACCTGTACAATCAAGACACGCTCCATATATGGCCAGTACAGAATTCATTCGATAATGTTGATCTGACCCCCGGCCCCCATCATGCCCATGCCAAAGCGCCAGCACTCGCTGCTCACCCAGCAGTCTGCCATCACCCTGACGGATGTGTGCACGAGGGCGAGAAGCAACCTCGTCCTAAAGGGCGAGGTTGCTTCTCGCCCTCAGGGCGTCTTACTGGCATTGTTGTGAATAATATTTATGGCAGAATATTTCTGCCGTTTAATCACAAGGGTTGACACCTTCAAAGTAACTTGTAAACATTTTTAGGATTACTGTGTCATCGTCCTAATCTAGATATGCCACCATCTCATAGTGAATCATACCTTGTGGCTTTCTCAGAAATCTTCAGCTCTAACTGGTGGTCATCCACATTACAGTGCTGCAGAGATAATGAGGGACAGAATATAAATCATAGGTAAATGGCTGGTTTAGGAAGGTCAATGTGATAACCAGTCATTTGAAAAGATATGCAGGAACCCCCATAAGAGAAGATTTGTACGGCTCTAGCAGTGATTTCAACCCGTTTAATAGAGGGTATGCACGTGACATCATCATCAACCAGGAAGTTATGCGGGAATGCCTACTGAGTGTCAAAAAACTACTTTCTGGCCTTGACAGCCCATACATCCAAACAAAAGATTCAATATGATTGCATTAAACGACGTTAAACAACATTAAACTAAATTTGCCACTCACTTTGCCACTCGATTTCCCATTCACTTTATGCATGCGCATACCCTCTATTTCAAGCACCCTCAGTTTGACATGCATATTAGTCTACAAACCCCATTTAATGGCATTTCTATCTCTGGGACCCCAATTTATATTGTAAAATCAATATTAATTTATCTCAGAGCAAAAATGTACACTCTCAAGAGTTACAGACCCATAAGGGTCCATTTGGTTATCCAAACTATCATTTAGCTGGGGACCCCCTGGAACCTCCTCAAGGACCCCTGGAGTCCCCGGACATATGGTGATCTGACCCCCATTCCAAAGCGCCAGCGCTCGCCCAGCAGTCTGCTGTCACCCAGGCGGATATGGTGATCTGACCCCCATTCCAAAGCGCCAGCGCTCGCCCAGCAGTCTGCTGTCACCCAGGCGGATATGGTGATCTGACCACCCATTCCAAAGCACCAGCGCTCGCCCAGCAGTCTGCTGTCACCCAGGCAGATACTTACACACCCTCAGGTGTCTTACTGGTAGCATTTGTAGTAGATAACAGTAGACAATTTGAAATTTGTACGCTATAATATGGCCAGAATAATTTAGCCATATGCGGGGAGGAAGCGTCAGTGAATCCTCACTATGAGTCTGGCCACGCCAGGCTAAGAAAAATTATCTGTACAGTAGTCTGTGTGTTTGACTAGAGTTTGACTGGATAGCTGAATTCCAATATCCAAAATCTCGGCCGCTCAGGCGCTCACTCACACTTGGGTCACTCCAGCATGGTCATGTTACGGTGAAATTGGTGACCGGCTGTAGACATCACATAATGTAATAAATCATTGCGTTTTGTTTATTAGCAGAGTTTTATCTAGGTACTATTTAGGCCACGTATTTATTTAAAGACCTCCATGAAAGTTATGTGAAGTCCACAAGATGGTCACATATTTCAGTAGGTCACCAATTTCACCGTAGCATGCCATGCTGGAGTGAGCAAGTGTAAGTGGTAAGTGAGTGAATGGCCGAGATTTTGGGTACCGAGAACATGTGGTTGGCTTCGTGGTAAAATGTCAACACTTGGGGAGAAGACCTAGGTTCAAATCGGGGTAGAACATGAAAGTTACCAAGTGCAGCCTTTAAACAACAAACATTATTGGGTTTAGTTCAAAAGAAAAAGAAAAACATACTGAGACTCAATTCAGTAAAAGACCAATGACCAATTCTTAGGTAAACAATCTAAATTGTTTTTATTTTACTTAAAAAAATCATCTTTCGCCCGAGAATCTTAAATATCATTATTCATTAGACAAGTCAACAAAACAAATCGCTACAGACTCTGTAGACTCCTGTACATGGGACAGGGAAAACATTTTTTAGGGCAACCATTAGACTCAGCTTAACAAATACACAATTCAGAAACACTGAAGTAGTCATACCTACTATGGAGCTGAACCCTGGAAACCCAATTAATCAGCCTAAATGTGTGGTGGTATAATTCAAACCGCTCTGTCAGCGAGGAAAGTCAAATGATGAAGAGTGCTGACATTGTTGCACACAGTAATGGCTGATTAATCGCTTGTTGCATGACTGTGTCACGTGATAGTAGCAGACCTACAGGATCACTAGTACAACACGCCATAACGTGAATCGTTCCGAGTTCAGCTATTTCAGCGTCGTCGTCAAGATGGCTTAAATCAGCAGGCTTGCACAAAAACGGCAGGAGTGTGGCGCAAACTTTTAAAAGTTCACTTCTCAACAGCAACACATTGACAAGTGCGAACACACACACACACACACACACACACACACACACACACACACACACACACACACACACACACACACACACACACACACACACAAACAAACACACAAACACACACACACCTCAAGAGAAAATGGCTCTTCTATATTCTAGTAATGTCTCAACAGCACTTAGGAGTCACAGGAAGGCGGACAGGGCCCACAGATGCCATATCATCACTAATGAATACTTTGTCGTATGACTATGGTACTTCAGCGAGCAACACAGTTGTACGGCAGTGTATATATTAGGCTTTAGTCTCTTTCTCTCGGTCCAACGTGAAGAGCAGTTTGCGTCTGGGTGAGTCTGCTATTAAGGGCACCGTATCGGAGAAGGGGCCCCCGCCCCCACCCGACGTTTCAGTGACCTGGACAGTGGAGGGGACAGTTCCCGGGTTGATCCCGGATAGCCCGGTGCCGTCCGGGGAGGACGGTGTCACCTTTTGTGGAGAATTCATGAGGCCGGCAGTATCATCCATTTCAATGACCTCAAAGTCTGCATCGTTCCACAGGTCCGCCTCATTGTCCCCGTGATCCTCCTCCTCCTCTTCCTCATCGTTGGCTCCCGAGTCCAGCAGCGCTTGGCGGTACTCGCTGTCGTCCGCGTCGGGTCGCCCCTGCCGCGGGATTTCCCGCGCTGCGTGCCGTCGTCGGGGGCGGAGGCCAGCTTGTACATGACGGGGAAGAGGATGGAGGTCAGGGTGGCGCTGAGCAGCGACTGGTACATGAGCAGCGGCTGCTCCGGCAGCTTCCCGAGGAGGAAGCCCAAAAGGCCGGGCAACGCCATCTCCCCCAGCGCCGCACCGACCACGAAGCCCGCGGCCGAGTGGCTCGTCACCGCGGTGTACTGCTCCACCCAGGAGATGCCGCTGGGGAACGTGGCGGCCATGGAGGCGCCGTACACGGCCGTGCCCAGCCACAGGACCACCCGCTCCCGGCTGAACAGGCAGAGGAGCAGCGAGGAGAGCGTGCAGCCCACCAGGCTGAGGAGGATCATGGTGCCCGGATACACGCAGGCCGCAAAGAAGATGGCCAGGCCGCGGCAGGCCGCGAACGTTCCCCAGAACAGGGAGTTGAGTCCCGCGGCCTGAGGCTCGTCCATGTGGGCATAGTCCTTGGCGTAGGTGAAGATGAAAGAGCCGTACGCCACCTCGGCACCGACATACCAGAAGAAGAAGACGAACAGCAGGACGTTGAGCGCTGTGTGATGCCGCGCAAACAGGGGCTTCCCCGAGGCGGCGCGGGCCTTGTCGCGCGACGGGCTGCCGCGGGCGTAGAGGATGAAGAACAGGATGGCGATGAGGAGAACGAAGGACCCGATCACAATGTATGCCAACATGGAGGTGAGGGCGCCCTCCTTGCTGTGGAAGTATCGGATGGCCACCCTTTTCTCTCGTGCCAACAGGAGGTGCGGCAGCGTTGAGTCCAGTGGAGTTTGCGAGAGTGGACAGGGTGACGCCCATGCTGCTATTTTTACCCATGTCTGTCCCAAAGAGTAACTTTGCTATTATCGGTGCCATGAAGGCCCCCGCTGCGAAGCTGAAGTGCAGGGCCTGCATGTGGGGTCCGGCATGCTCGCCCCATGTGTTCAGGATGAGTACATTCCCACCTAAGACCGCAGAGGAAACACATGAATCAAACCGTTGTCCAAACGATTATACTCTGGCCTCAACAATGAATAAAATACCCATAATCAACACAGTGATTATTTAATATCAACAATCTTTCCATTTTCTATTACTATTAATCTGTGTTTATTAGTATATTTGATGAAGTGCTGCTAAAGAGTGGTTTCAAAAATTCCTGCCGAACACATCCAAAGATTGTTCGTACCTGTATCCAGAACACCCATAGATATTCCAATGCTGGACATCAGCCCAGTGAGGAGAAGAGCGTTCTGGCAGAAAGGGATGCACACATTCCAAGTGCTGTGACCAACATGGAAAACCCTGCAAACATTAATTAAGAGAGAGAGGAGAGAAAGCCTTCATTATTCTCAGAGCAACCTCCAAACACTAACAATAATGAGACACCTTGATGGACTGCATCGTGATACCCTGTAAATGCATTTAAACTCTTAAACCTAGTACATTCCGTTGGCCAGGGTCCCCCAGGAGTGCATGCTTGGTCCCCTCCTTTTTCCCCTACACCAAAAACGACGCCAAAAATAGCAGATCTACAAGGAGCACAAAAGGGTTGTGTCCTCATTCTAGGGACATTAACCATAGTCAGCACCATAGTCATTAACCATAGTCAGCACCATAGTCATTAACCATAGTCAGTAGTACCATGGGTTTAATCATGTGATTAAACAATAAAGAGCAGAGCACCAGCAGTCACTGTAGTAAACACTGAACGGTTATATGACTACACTGCACACAGTACCCTATTGGTCTGAATATAAGACTATGTTTTTTACCAAAGGAAATATCCTAAAGAACTGAGTCATATTATACAACTTAATCAGGGACTAGACTATTTGACATTCAATGTTCTTTTTCCACAATGAGTCTTGAAAAATGGGGGTCTTATATTCGGTATATGTTTATGTTGCACTTTGGCTGTATGTGCCCAACCGTGGTTCAGAGGGCACAGGTTTTATTACAAAAGGGCAGTGGTGGGAACTCAATTGTTTTACTCAAGTAAAAGTATAAATACTAGCAAGTAAAAGTCCGGAATTCAAAATGTACTTGAGTAAAAGTACAAAAGTATTGTCATCTCACTATGCAGAATGTGCCATTTCAAGTTTTCAAATGTATACAAATAATATTTTGACCTACAAGCTCACAATGCATCGCGATGCATTGTGAGCTTGTAGGTCGGCTATTTTCAAATGGACGAAATGTCTAATAGGGCTGAAGTGGTTAATTTATGTTTTGTAATAATATTCAAAATCTACAAAGTAATTAGTAACTTAGCCCTGAAACATGTTTTACGCAATCGCTACATTTACAGTCCAAACGTGTATATAAACATTCCGATTTCAAATATAAAGTCCTCGCCACATGTGCCACGGGTGTTAAAAATTTGCTGGTACAGCGATTAGCATTGCTGCATCCTGCGTTGTTTAATAAAAAGCTTTTTTATCCGAGCGCCCCGGCTACTTTCTCAAACGGGGTTCGTTTGGGAAATTCACAGTTGCACACCGGGAGCGCCAGTGCGGTCAGCGTGCCTATATCGAATACACCGAGTGCCACACTCCTCCCGACCGATAGGGGCGCGTAGTTGAAAGCCAATGGCAAAAAAAACTGCTTGGATAAAAATGCTTTTTATTAAACAACGCGGGATGCAGCAATGCTAATCGATGTACCAGCAAATTTCTAACACCCGTGGCACATGTGGCGAGTACTTTATATTTGGAATCTGAATGTTTATGTACACGTTTACAATGTAAATGTAGCGATCGCGTAAAATAGGCGGAAGTTAAGCCATGACGCTCGTGAACCATGGCTACATGGTAACTAAGGTTTTCTAATAAATGTAGTACAATATTTGCCTCTGTGATGTAGTGGAGTAGAAGTAAAAGTATTGGAAATTGGAAATACTCAAGTAAAGTATGAATTCCTCAAAATTGTACAGTACTTAACTTAAGTAAATGTACTTAGTTACTTTCTACCGCTGACTGTATGTGCCCATCCGTTACCGTGGGTCACAGGGCACAGGCTGTACTACAGAAGGGGACTTCACTGATGGGGCTGCTAGTGTAAACCAAAGAGATTATAGAATCTCTTTGTGTGAACTACCCTGAAACATGAGAACACCAAGTCTAGCGTAGCCAGACGATCAGTGATCCCCGCCTACTGATCGTCCGGGGAAATCTAAATTCAATATGGGGCTTGAACCCATGATGAACACTGCTTTCTTTGACAACAACCAATCCTGATGATACCGTACCACGGTGGTAGGCAACAAAAGATGGTCCGTGAGTCCCACCAAGCTAGAATATCTGCCCAGAAAATTATCTTGTTCATTATTTACAATATCTGACTGACAATCCCACATGTAGGCTGCCGTGTCAAATAGAGAATCTAGCCCCCACCTAAAGAATGCTTATTATGACAGGCAAAGACAATCAAATCAGACAGGATGGTGCACACTGGTGCTGCTGAACCCCTCATATTGGAAGTCAGGTAGGATGTGGACAGATATGTCCCTAGTCAAAAGCTTTATGTTGATGAAACTGGGGCCGATGAACGCTTAGTTCTTTCTATTCTTATTTATTTTGGATACTCTGTTGTCACTGTCGACATTCCTCTTCAGACTTTGAAAATCTCCTCCCCGTGTTAAAAGCCAAAGTTTCACATTGGCTTAAACAATGCACTAATTCTTTCTGTATCAATAGAAACAATGAAAAGAGCTCCTGTTCTATGAAAGAGCTCTTGTTCTTCTCTCTGAGTATATGTCTCTAGATATATGTTCTTTTTCACATTTTAATGAACTAAAGGTCCTCTAAGTGCTAACAATCAAGGATTCAAAAATGTTACTGTATAGCAACGTTGCTATACATAGTTGCTATAAAAGTCTACTATGAAAACCTGCAAACGCTCCATATATGGCCAATACTGATTACTGAATTCATTCCATATGTTTGTCTGACCTCATCTGACACTCACTCAAGACACTGCCCCAGCTGCCACCCTTAGATCGAGGTTTTACTGTTAATATATAAGATTCTAGTTCTTAAATTAGACATTGATTATGTGTTCTGCCATACCAACCCATGCCATACCAGATATGAATGACCACTGTAAATGATACGCATTGGTTCTGCAAAATAAGGATGCAAGAGTTACTTCAACCCCTCACCTTTGTTGTGGGACCCCTCCACCCAACCCCTCACCTTTGTTGTGTTTGTGTGGGTTTGTTTCCCCAGTAGTGCTTATAATTAACACTGTATGCTCCAGTAAGGCTTGCCACAGTGCCCAAAGTGTCTTGAGACAACTTGAGATTTGATACTTTAATGAAATTGAATTGAACAAATTGAATCAAATTGAAAAAAACTATTTGCTGGTAAAAGTTGCAGGAGTATGGTGTGGTGCCTGATATGAAATGTAAGCTGAACACAATCATGTGTTAAAAATGTCATGCAAATGCATTGGGTATATAAAATACACACTTATTCGAAAAACTGACCAATAGAATAATCAAGAAAGTAATAAGAAAACATGCATTGCAGCTCTACTGTCGGTAATTCCGTGGTTTGTTTTTTATTCCGGATTGTTTCCACCCAATTTACGCCCCCACGTTTAATTTAGCTGTGACCAGACGACGTAGGCAGGCAGAGATCTCCTATGGTCTGGTTACATGAGTGGAACAGGCCTTACCCAGCAAGAGGTGGGGGTTCATGCAGTTGAAGAGGAGCCCTGCCAACAGGGAGCCACCGATGTACCCCGCTGAACGGCCTACAAAGATGTAGGAGATATTGCTGATGTTCTTGTGCACATTCACTGCCAGGTCCTCAAATGTAGGGCCTAGAATGGAGATACTCATCCCCTGTAAAAAGAAACACAATTGTTGGCCTATCTATGTATGGTTTGGATGCTCGTAGCCCAAATGCATGGGTCTTCAATGTTTTAAATAGCAGATGAAACCTTTTCATAGATAGCTTCACTGACTATCACTGTTGTGTGTAAATTAATGTTTTTTGTGTATTTTTCAGACATACTGTAACAAATTAAACCTTCAATACCTTCAATACTCTGTGGTCTGATCCCAGCATGATGTGGTCTGATCCTTTTTTTAGTGCAGAGTCTGCCGACCTCTCAACTTAGTTCTTTCCTCATTTTAATGATTATAATGTGACTTAATTCATTATGCCAACAAACAACCCTATCAAGCCCAATAATAATACATTATTCTTAATCATGAGAATAACTGACTAGGGCTGGGTTTCTCAAACAACACTTCTTACACCATGGTGTAAGAAGAAGGTTCTACACATGCTCAGTTGCCCTCTAGGCCGCACAAGAAGCCTGTGAACATGATTCCGTGCATAGATGTGCCACGCAATGGTAGGCCTCAGGCCTGGTATGGTAGGCCTCAGGCCCCAGCCAATGTCTGTAGTAGCCCAGTCATTCTCAAACGTACAAGCTCACATTGTCAGCTTGTAGATCTGCTATTTTGTTCTCCTCATTATAGGGATTCTAGGGTTCAAGTGGTTAATGTCAAATGAAAAAGTTCCTATCACACAATGATTTGGCCCGGGACTCCAGGGGTTTCTAATGGTTAGAGAAATGAGCATGAACATGAGCCTTGTTGGTTTGACTACTGCAAGCACATGGGTGAGGAACATTAATGAAATATTATTGGAACTTCCTTGAAGAGCCATCTGTACACTTGAGCTATAGGCACTAGAAGTCCTAAATATATTTGCCCAATGGCCAAGTATAATAAGCCTAGCTAACCATTAGTGTGAGGCAGGTGTTGCTAAACCATGTTGAAGGCCATGTGAGTTCAGCGAATCTGCCTGAGGAAGGTAGAAGACAAAAACTGGCTTGCATGGAGGGGTAATCGGTACCTATAATCAGTTTACATCTGGTAGTCAACTTGACAAGCGAGTTTCACCACTATGCAAATAATCCTGCAAGGACCAGGATATAGCCTAGGGTAGTCTTTCCTATATGTAGTTCCCTGTTCAGGCGGGGAAACAAAGACAATCATTGTTATAAAGGTTACTGTGTTTTTGACACTTGCTTTGGCAATGTAAACATGCCAATAAAGCTCAATTGCATTGAATTGTGTTTTTGTTAGATTATGTAGGTATTGCGTCCTAGTACAACTGCCTTGTTTGGGTAGGCTATTTCTTTGTTCCTTATCAGTAACTAAATGAAACTGAAATGGCTCCCTTTGTGTGACAGTGTGATTAGGATTAGTTTTAACTTTAAATTACCATTTCATTCACATACTTAAGAATCTAATTTCCGATCCCATCCCTCTGATCCACAGACCTGCCTTAGTAAGTGCTCAATAATGTGAGCAAAATGTAAACTTTATTTTGTGCACACCTATATTACTTTTGACTCTCCAAAGGTTTGAGTGGAGAGTCTGCCGACCCCTCAACTTCTTTCTAATTTTAATGATTATGTGACAAGCTCAATAATAATACATTATTCTTATCCATGAGCATAACTGACATGCATGACAGCATGTCTGTAGTAGCCCAGTTATTCTCAAACGTTTTCATTTTAAGGACTCCCATGGGAGTCCTTATGGGAGACGCTCGTACATGTTTCAGGGCTATGCATAGCTCTGAAACATGTCATGTGAAAAATGGCTAGGACTCCCATAACCCTGAGTGTACAGATGGGGTTAGAGAGGGTTGCAGGGAGTCAGGGAGTCAGGGACCCCAATGGAAACAAGCCATAGGCTTTCTTGGGTATTAAATCCTCTTACCCCACCCCCTGGCTGGCTGAATGGCTGGATCCCACTTTGAGAATGAGAAGAACCAGTGCTGCTACAGTAGCTTGTGTTCAATGATCACTTTAACATGTCCTGAATTGCTTACCAATCCTAGGAATGATGTGCAAAGGGCCACGGTGACCATCCAGCGGCTGCACGCTCCCCCGGTGGTGCTGATGATTTCAACCCCATCAGAGCCAGACCTGGAGCTCCTCTTGGCTCGGACCGCTTTCAGCGCGCTCTTCAGACCTCTGTCCTTCCTCTTGTCAAACAACGTATCCTCCTCCAGGTCGTCATTGTCCTCCTCATCGTCAACGCTGGCGAAACGAACGTGCTTCTTTTTCACAACGGGGTCTCTGACCGCGTTTACAGACATAGCTGTCAAATTATTATGGCTGCTGCTCTCTGATGATGGTGGTGGTTGTGGTGATGATGTGCTGTCACAGACAGGCTACTGCGTGCACTGAGTAAATAAATATGCGCATACGCGGCGCACGAATGGTGGTTTCCACGTTAAGGTGCCTCTGTTTATAGACGTCTCCTGTTAAATCGTCGATCCGAGCCACCCATTGTAAAAACAGGCGACAGACAGCAGGTAGAGGCACTCCATATGTCAAGCGGGAATGTGTGTGTATGGTTTGTATCTATGGTGGCTTCAGCTGCCTCAAAGTGCTCATGCTCAGCTGACGCGGTATTACAGCTACAGGAAGTGGTTGTCATGTCACAAACTCACAATTCATGACAAACAGTGACCTCTTGCGTCAGGACGTGCTCCGTGAGCGGGCCGTGCTCCGTGAGCGGGCCGTGCTCCGTGAGCGGGCCGTGCTCCGTGAGCGGGCCGTGCTCCGTGAGCGGGCCGTGCTCCGTGAGCGGGCCGTGCTCCGTGAGCGGGCCGTGCTCCGTGAGCGGGCCGTGCTGTGAGGGACCGGAAGTGCGTTTTTCCCCCCGCTTGCACGTGAACGCTTGCACGTGAACGCACGCACATGCACGCCAGCGCGTGCACGACACGCACTTGCTGTCGCTTAAATGCCGGGTGTATAGACCGATTCTGTACCGGTTTCATGGTCGCAGCCTACGTATTTCCTGTAGGCGGATCCGCCATAGCTGCGGGGGAGATCAGCACGTCTTTCACTACAGTGAATGTAAAGTGACTTGTGTTCGTTGGCTCACGTTACGCTAATTACTAACACTACAACTTTACAAAGATGCCTGAAAAATCGGGACGAACGTGTGTCGTTTATGCCTGCTCCAACAGTAGTGGCAAAATTCATGCACTTAGGAGGAGACAAATTCTACGTCCTGACTCATCATGACGATTGTCTATGAGCGCAGGCTGCGCAGCGCCGGCAGCCATTAGATTCCCTGCGAGTGCAGAGGACAGATGTTCGCCAGAAGTGGGTCAAAAAGCGAGGACTTTGTTCCCACTTCCCAGGCACAAAGAACAGCATGGTAAGTTTGAGACTTTTCGTTAGTTGCCATTAACTACCATTAATATAATACTAGCATGCAGCCCCCATTGAGTGGTGAAATATGTTACATGTCATTAATAACTGTTCACTGTCCAGCTAGCGAAACACGTGGCGCCGATCGTTACATTTACAGTGAAAACGTGTTCATAAACATTCAGATTTCAAATATAAAGTACTCACTACGTGTGCCACGGGTGTTATAAATGTGCTGGTACAGCGATTAGCACTGCTGCATTCCACGTAGTTTAATAAATGGCATTTTTATCCAAGCGCCTCGTTATTTTTCTCAAACGGGGTGCGTTCGGAAAATACACAGTTTCTCACCGGGAGCGCACTCTCTCATTAGTTTGTATTGGCAGTGCGGTCAGCGTGAATATATCGAACACACCCACTGTTTCAGAGCGCAACACTCCTTCCTCGACCTGACAAAAAAACTGCTCGGATAAAATGCCTTTTATTAAACAACGCGGGATGCAGCAATGCTAATCGCCGTACCAGCACATTTCTAACACCCGTGCCCCACGTGGTGAGTACTTCATATTTGAAATCTGAATGTTTATGTACACGTTTTCACTCTAAATGTAACGATCGCGTAAAACAGACTGCAGTAGCATCATGTGAACAATGGCTAAGCTAACGCTAATAACATTGATTGATTGATTGATTGATTGATTGATTGATTGAAAACAGTTTGCAGAATTACAGTATATTTCAAGCACAAACTCAATACAAAGACTGTTAACTGTGAGTGGACGACCCAATTAAACATTACTGTTTACACTTGTTTACAACAGGGTCCACCTTGTTCAATTCATCAAAACATAATTTTTAGTAGGCTAAGCTGCTCCTCAAAATAAGTCACATGCGGCGTGGGCCGCGTGGCATAATTGTGATTAATTATCAGTTGAGAAGATTCACTCATTGAAGGCTACT
The DNA here is from genome assembly GCF_963924005.1 of Protomyctophum bolini. Lineage (NCBI taxonomy): Eukaryota > Metazoa > Chordata > Actinopteri > Myctophiformes > Myctophidae > Protomyctophum > Protomyctophum bolini. The sequence goes on along the minus strand of NW_027665424.1, from coordinate 13,793 downwards.
GTAAAAAGATAGAGGAATAAAGTGCATCATATGACTAATCTGCCCAAAATTAGTGGAAAATATGTTTTATGCGTTATTGAGTCTGTTATTATGTGGTACCAGCTATTCATCCTCATCGTTCTATCTTTAGGTGTGTTGAGTACACTTCCCAGATGGGAGGCCATTGAAAGAACACCCATAGTTCTGCAACTAGGATAAAAATATAATTTCCCCCTTAAAATTTACTGTCTGGTGTGATTGTTTTCATTTAATATTTGGTTTCTTTTGAAAACCAATAACTTAAAAAAAAGAAAGGTAAGCACTGTTTATTTTTCTTTCACAGAGGAGAATGCAGCCCCCCCCCCCCCCCCCAAGAGAAGAGGCATTCAGTCATAAAGCAGCAGCAGGGCCTGAAGTGAAGACACAGCATCCAATGTGGAAAATGTTATGCCTCTGTGCATGAAGTTGGAGATACAGGCATGTGCAGATCAAAAAAATATTTATTTTACTTAATAATATACTTAATATAGCATCTTTTGGATTCTTTGATGACATTAATGCAGCGCAAAGTGCTTTACAGAGCAATAAAGAAAAAACAGAAAACATTTTCTCAACTGAAACTCATTAAATTCAAAAGAGGGCTAGTTTACTTTAGTCCATCCACTTTCATTACCCCGTGGGCTATCCTTGTGGATATTGCTGGAAGTAAGTGCTGAAAATACACGTCCTTCAGGTGGCTGATTTTCTCTGTAATCCACTCTTCATTGTATGGGACATCTGCAATGACCTGCTCATTTGGAGTCCAAGACAATGAATTTACAATTATTTTTTTTAGCACAATGCATCGCCACTTGTACCTGGTAATAGTACCCTAATCCTGATGCCGTTTCCCTCAGAATATATTTTCCATCCTTATGCCTCACATCGTACTTGTTAGAGTCAATCATTTTTAGCAGACTGCCATTGTGTGCCACAAGTTTTTTGGCTGTAGGACATTTAATTTCAATGATGGTATCGGCATCTATAATACCATCAAGGCTGGCACCAAGCCAGTTTTCCTCTTCATGTACAACAAGTCCTGTACACTCCACAGTTATTCCTGTGGTCTCCTCAAACCACTTTCTTGCCAAAGGCTCGGATGTTTGGCCATGCCTAGTGGCTGTATTTCCGGCAAAGGTGCCATTCAATTTTTCGTTCCACCCAGTTTTGTGGTCAACCTTTTTGAGGGCACTTGAGAGGCCTCACTACTTGTGATTCTTATTTTCGTTGATCTAGCCAAAATTGATTATTCTGGCCCTTGGATTGTACAAGAATTCTCTCCCTCTCACGTTTCCCACATAACACATGTCTTTCAAAAATACAGTTGCAAAGTTGACATTTTTGTTGAGCACATTGCTCGTGACATGTGGCAGTTTATCAGTAACCTCTTTGGTTTGTGGCTGTGCAGTCAACAGATCATGCAAAAGGGTACCAGGTATGTTGGATAGACCAGCCATCTCAGGGGATGTGAGGTGCTGAATGACATCTGCATCTTTCTCAAATGCTGTTGACTTATTTTCATTTTTTTCCGAGGTCCCTGGTCTGGCCCCCTGATGTTCTCGACTGTATCAGGCATCACATTGTCACACGTGGAACTGTTCCAGACACAAGCCTCATCGGTGCTTGCTGTGCCTGTGAACCCCTGACTGGCAGCATCTTTTGATTTTGTACAGTATCCCTGCTGAATGACTGCAGCTCTTCCCTTGGTTGGCCATGCAGTCACAGTTCACATCCACCACTTTGCCATCCCTCCTCTGCAAGGGTCAGTTTCAACATGATGGTACTGTTTAATGTCCTGTGAGTAGCGAACAGGTCCTTTCAAGAGTATGTGCTCCTCATCTGGTAGCCTGTGGAGTATCTGGCCAACCCATCCGGAGCTCAGGTAATTTTGACCCTCTATCAGGGACCTGTAGTTGGCATTGGGTTGTTCATCACATGCAGTCGGTGAAGGAAATATTTCTTGAATACCTATCATAAAAATAAATAAAAACATTCGTTTTTTTAATAGGATTAATACCACTTATCTGTAATGATTAGGAAATACACAGTCTTAGATCATTAAGATTTTGCATTCATAATTTTTATTATGCAAACAAACAACAAACAGTAAACACAAGTTAACCACCCCAGGCAGCATTGGGATAAATACTAACTTAACCGCATGCATGCCATGGTGACTTTCTGGCAAAGAGATGGTGTAGGAAAATAGTCAAAGCTAGTCTAGTCTACTAGACAGTGTAATAATAAGACAGTGGTTTAAGCACTGATTGGCGATTGCCATCAATTAATTACCTTTATCAGTAACTGGAGGCCACTGTCTGACGTCGTCAATCCAGGTACTCATTCTGTTAGTCGCTGGCTGTCACAACCGACCGAGTTAGGTTTTGGTAAACCAAGCAGATAAAGACTGGTATGGTAGCAGCAGCCAAACACCAGCCAGACGCCAAGGGAATCAATTTATGCACCTACAGGGTGTGCACCCAGAGGGTGCCCAATCAAGCCAATCACTGTTATCTGGCCCCTGACTTTGACAAGATACTCCACATGCTACCAAATGATGAGCACAGTCTGAAAGGACCTGTGTTACTCACAGGACATTATCATGTACCATCATGTTGAAGTAACTTTGCAGAGGAGGGATGGCAAAGTGGTGGATGTGAACTGCGACTGCTAGGCCAACCACTTAAGGGAAGAGCTGCAGTCATTCAGCAGGGATACTGTACAAAATCAAAGATGCGGCCAGCCACACAGGCACAGCATGCACAGATGACAATGTGACAATGTGAGGCCTGATGCAGTTGACAACATCAGGGGGCCAGCCAGGGACCTCGATGAAAGTAACAGCTTTTGAGACGGATGCAATCCCCTGAGATGGCTGGTCTATCCAAAATACCTGGAACTCTTTTGCATAACGTGTTGACTGCACAGCCACAAAACAAAGCAAATGAAAAACTCACCATGTCATGAGCATGTCATGAGCTCAACACAAATGTAAACTTTGTAATGAAAATAAATGTGATATGTGGGAAACATGAGAGGGAGACAATTGCTGCACAAACAAAGGGCCAGAGTAGTTTATTTGGAGTAAATTAAAGGAAATCTGAATCATCAGTAGCCTCTGAAGTGCCCAAAAAGAAAATCCACAAAACTGGGTGGAACGAAAATTGAATGGCACCTTTGCTGGTAGCCACTAGGCATGACCAAACATCGGAGCCTTTGACAACAAAGTGGTTTGAAGAGGATACAGGGATACAGGTATTCTAATAAACATTTTACTTATTGTGCATGAGGAGGGAAACTGAGAATTAATAATAATTGTTTATAATTTTTTCCATCTTTTCTCTTTCTCAGGGGAATAGGAATCTGGTAGGCTGAGAAACACCTGGAGAGTAGAGACTCTCCAAGACCTAAAGAACATTGAATGAGCTGGCAGGAAGCAAAAGCCCAGGCCCAGGAGATTGAGATGGAGAGCTCTGGTGGACGCCCTATGCCCCTCGATGGGGTAAAGAGGATCAAGTCATGTCATGCTCATCTAGGTTACATCCTCATCCACATCACATTCCTCTTCTTCCTCAATATCAGATGTTTCTTGTTGCTCAGTTTCAGTCTGAATTAACTTGGGTTGCAAATTACATAGCCCAGCACAAATACTCACAATGTCATCAACATGTTTTATACTACCTTGAATGACATAACTGACCATTTTAAAACCTTTGAACCTTCTAATTGCACGCTCTACATGGATTCTGACATTTGCTAGGCGCCGTGTTGCCACAACATCATGCCCAGGAAGTTCTTTGAGGCCGCGAGTAAAAGCTGGGAGAGCCAGAGTCACCCCTGGAGGCAACACATCTGAGATGGTGAACCCACGGTCTGCTAGGATTTGATCACCAGGAATCAGAAGTTCAAGAAGACCACTGTTCTTTGTGATGAAAGTGTCACTGGCCCGTCCACCAAATAGTTTTGATGTGAACATCACATAACATTGGGGGCAATACAATATAATAATTTGTAAGTGTTATGATGTTTGTAGTTGCTGAATGTTTGGGATCGCTTTCTTAAGTGTTTTGGCCTTTGGACAAATATTTCTGTACAGTCTATATGCATGTTGCTTTGGGATAATTTTTACTGAAACATGATGGCATTATTCTTCTGAGAGTATCCCTAGGCAACCACGCAATCACATTTTCCCTCATAAACCTAGCAAGTATTGGTCTCCAAAGTGAAAAGATCACACATGCTGAGGTCTTGCTTATTCCAAATCTTTTAGCCAAGTCTGTGAACATCAAACAAAGACGTAGCCTAGTTAAACGAGTAACAGCTGGTCATGGACTGCTAATCTGGTCATCTTTGGAGGTGGGTGAAAAGCTATGAGGGAATGTAAAAGCTGCCAAAAACTTGCAATACCTATGCCCGTGTGAAACCTTGCATCTTTGTCATCTAGGTCATAGGCTGACAATGATGGTGTAGGATCAGTTTGTGTTGCACGGTTTGTTAACTTTATGGTAGAGTAGCTGTGGTCTGTAATAATTTCTGGACACTGGATTCCAATATCACGCTTCAGAGGGCATGACATCAGTTTGTGTTGCACTGTTTGCCCTTGAGTTGATACGGAAGTAATTGTGGTCTGCAATATGTTCCATTCCGATATCACTGGTGTCTTCAGGTCCTGCTCTTAATTCTGTTGTTGTTGATGTTGTTGCGTTTAATTCTGTTGTTGTTGATGTTGTTGCGTTTTGTGTGCTGCTGCTGCTTGATGACCGAAGGCCTCTTCTCTTAGGGGGGGCTCTACCAGATGTCATTCTCCCCTGTGAAAGGAAAAGAAACGATGCACTACAAGTTATTGTTTTATTCAAAATAAACCTAATCTGTTGAACCAAAAACAATCACATCAAACTGTCAATTTGAAGGGGAGAATCAAACGTACATGTTTATATCCTAGTTGCAGAACTGGATACGGGTGTTCTTTTGTTGGCCTCCCATCTGGGAAGTGTACTCCACACACCTAAAGATAGAATAATTAGGATGAATAGTAAATACTGGTAGGCTACCAGATATAACTCATAATGCATTAAAATACTGTCCACTAAATGGTTTCATGTTTATGCAATTTAGTTATATTATGCACTTTATGCCTCTATCTTGACTGCAAAAAACGCCTTCTCAACTAATAATTTTACCACCTTGTGATGTGATAAAGATTTATTCTGATTTAGAAAATACTGTCCACTAAATGGTTTTCATGTATCATGTTATGCAATTAGTTATATTATGCACTTTATGCCTCTATTTTGACTGCAAAAACGCCTTCTCAACTAATAATTTTACCCACCTTGTGATGTGATAAAGATTTATTCTGATTCAGAAAATACTGTCCACTAAATGGTGCATAGCCATTTCATAGAGTGGACGTTGTACATTGCTTTGCACCATTTCATAGGGGGTAGACTAGATTGTCAACATTCCAGCCACTGTTGTGACTCACTACTTGGGTCTAATTTAGACCCAGATGTTCCAACTTTCCATGAAGTTTGTTTATGTGTAGAACCCTACCATACAACTGTGTCCTGCAGTATTTGTGTTCATTAGACTGTCATAGTTTGTCCAAATAGCCTAGTATTTAATCACAATAATGTCAAGCCACAGGTGACTTATTTACTAACAATGATGAACTAGTTGAGATAACATTTCACTCCTCATGGGGGCTGGCATGCTAGCATTAATGGTATAACTAACAAAAAGTATCCAAAAGTTACCGTGCTGTTCTTTGTGGGAACAAAGTCCTTTATGTTGATGTTTTTGATCCACATCTGGCGCACGTCATTGTCCTCTGCACGCCAGGGAATCTGTGCAAACCGTATGGCTTTTGGCATGGACAATCTTCATGATGTAGAGGTTTGTGTTTTTTGACATTCAGTTTTCTTTCCAGAGTTGGATTTTGCCACTACTGTTGGAGCAGCCATGAACTGCACACGTTCGTCCCGATTTTTTGGGCATCTTTGTAACGTTATAGAGTTATCAATTAGCGTAACGTGAGCAACGAAAACAAGACACTTTACATTCACTGTAATGAAGACGTGCTGATCTCCCCGCAGCTATGGCGGATCCGCCTACAGGAAATACGTAGGCTGCGACCATGAAACCGGTACGGAATCGGTCTATAGCAGCGACACCACAGCTGTTTCTTTAGGGACATTATAGCAGCGACCCCACAGCTGTTTCTTTAGGAGATATTATAGCAGCGACACCACAGCTGTTTCTTCAGGGACATTATTTTCTGGCAATGCAGGAATGAATGCATTCGCCATGTATCCGAAGGAAGTCTGATCCAATCCCTTTTACATTTTCTCCAGTTTAATCTTGAGTTTAAAGTTTTGTTGTATTCAAGATCTGATTTTATAGGCATGTTTAAGCCTCCAGGAAAATCCGTGGTTGACTCGGTTCTTAATCCACTTGTTTTTCATTAAAACGTCTTTGTCCTGTTGGGATTGTGTTGAAGTCCATGCAGCGCCTTTTAGAGCTTCAATGCCGTGAGCCATGAAATGTTGAACCAACCTTGTGGTTCTTTTTTTTTTTTTTGCATTGTTAATATTGTATCTTGTGTTTGTCCCAGCCTTGTAGCTATTGTTTTACCCGTTTCTCCGACATATTATAAACCACACTTTTCACTTAAATAAATGCAGTTGCTGGTTCTGGGGGGGGGGGGGGGGGGGGGGGGGGTTGGTTCACCCTGGAACAATCTCTTAATGACCACAGGAGAGGAAACACTGTGGGGGCAATTAGTGTATGAGAGGATGAAACGCACCGAAACCAACAGGGGAAAAATAATCCTCGTACGTTTGGCTCACGAGCAAAAAGACCAAAGACGCGAGATGTAAAACAAACCATGAGGGAATATATAAAGTAACAGCTTCACCATTCGGCTCACATGAAATCCCAGACTGCCTTTCTGTCTTCAGCTAGTGTTTTATATAGACGTGGTTGGGAAATGGGTCCCCCCGGACGCCCCCTTAGGCTGTTGTGGGATACAGGTCCCAATTAGTATGTGGGGGGGCAGCTGAAAGGCTCAGTGCTGGGTATGGTCAGTGGTCAGTGCTGGGGGCTGGTCAGTGGTCAGTGCTGGGGGCTGGTCAGTGGCCAGTGGTCAGTGCTGGGGGCTGGTCAGTGGTCAGTGGTCAGTGCTGGGGGCTGGTCAGTGGTCAGTGGTCAGTGCTGCATGGGGGCTGGTCAGTGCTGGGGGCTGGTCAGTGGTCAGTGGTCAGTGCTGGGGGCTGGTCAGTGGTCAGTGGTCAGTGCTGGGGGCTGGTCAGTGGTCAGTGCTGCTGGGGGCTGGTCAGTGGTCAGTGCTGCTGGGGGCTGGTCAGTGGTCAGTGCTGCTGGGGGCTGGTCAGTGGTCAGTGGTCAGTGCTGCATGGGGGCTGGTCAGTGCTGGGGCTGGTCAGTGGTCAGTGGTCAGTGCTGCTGGGGGCTGGTCCGTGGTCAGTGCTGGGGCTGGTCAGTGGTCAGTGGTCAGTGCTGCTGGGGGCTGGTCAGTGGTCAGTGGTCAGTGCTGCATGGGGGCTGGTCAGTGGTCAGTGGTCAGTGCTGCATGGGGGCTGGTCAGTGGTCAGTGGTCAGTGCTGCATGGGGCTGGTCAGTGCTGGGGGCTGGTCAGTGTCAGTGGTCAGTGCTGCTGGGGGCTGGTCAGTGGTCAGTGGTCAGTGCTGGGGGCTGGTCAGTGGTCAGTGGTCAGTGCTGCTGGGGGCTGGTCAGTGGTCAGTGGTCAGTGGTCAGTGGTCAGTGGTCAGTGCTGCATGGGGGCTGGTCAGTGCTGGGGCTGGTCAGTGGTCAGTGCTGCTGGGGGCTGGTCAGTGCTGGGTATGGTCAGTGGTCAGTGGTCAGTGCTGGGGGCTGGTCAGTGCTGGGTATGGTCAGTGGTCAGTGCAGGGGGCTGGTCAGTGCTGGGTATGGTCAGTGGTCAGTGCAGGGGGCTGGTCAGTGCTGGGGGCTCATGGTCATGGTCAGTGCTGGGGGCTGGTCAGTGCTGCATGGGGGCTGGTCAGTGCTGCATGGGGGCTGGTCAGTGGGGCGTGAGTGATCCTGAGACTTTGGATAAATAGGTGGGGACATGTTTGCCTCGTAGCTCTGTAAACCATTTAAACCCATGTTGTCAGAACGTTCTCAAACATTTTCATGTCAAGGACCCTCAAAAATATATGTAATATGCCTCTGCCCCACCGAGTGGCGCGCTACGAGCTTGTAGGTCTGCTATTTTTCTAAACTGTCAGGATTTAAGACATTTTTTTAAATCTGATCTCAGGTCAGAATGGGTTAAGCGGGGATGTTTTTGGAAGGCTGAGCTCGTGACAAAGCATCAAAATGAACGCCGCACGAAAATAATCCTCACAGTGAGGTGTGTATTAAGTCAGGCGCGGTGCGGTCGCTCTCCGCAGGTGTAAAGGGAAATTGCCCGTGAAAGCAAACCGGGCGCAGCTGGTGCTGTTTGATGTTTGTTGTTGTGAGACTTCACGCTGCTGCGTGGAATAACAATCCCTGCTGTCGCTCTCTTTTCATTATTCATTATGTGCTTCATTATGCAGCCAACAAAAAACGCCGGGACAACGCTCCACACGTCCCAAACTCTTCTCCCTTCTGGCTCCAAAACTGTGGAATGCACTTCCCATTGCAGTCAGAACTGCAGCATCACTCCCAATCTTCCGCCGTAGTCTGAAAACCCACCTTTTCAGACTCCATCATGGCCCATAGCACTTACCCCACCCCCTTAGATAGCATTTCTGTAGACTTAGATAGCATTTGATACAGACTTATAGCATGTTATGTAGACGGCCACTATAATTGCATTGTATGTAGTCATAGCACGCCATAGTACATATGTATAGCATAGTAGTATATATGTATGGTTTATATGTATAGTTTCATTATATAGATATTCCACTGTTACGTTCTTAGCTCACGCATGTTTCTTGATAAATGTTTTTATGTGATGTATTCCCATGCTTTTTTGTTCTTGCTTAATGTAAGTCGCTCTGGATTAAGAGCGTCTGCTAAATGCCTAAATTGTATCTCCTATCCTATCCTACTCCTATCCTCACATCCCCCCTATATGCCCTATGCCCTATCCCCTATCCTCACCGAGTCTGTCTTAATCATCCTGTGCCGAGCTCCCTTCAATTATCTCTTCTTGCAATGGTCCCGATAACGTCTTTAACACCCACTCCCGACACAACCTGTCGAAAACAAATCAATAATTCATATAAATAAATAATAAACGAATCTATAATTAATCCATGGCTTGTGTGTCACCGTCACAGGTTTACGATCTGCCATAAAACGGAAGTGGTGAAGAACACGTTGAATCCTGTGTGGCAGTCGTTTACCATCCCCGTACGAGGGCTCTGCAACGGAGACTTTGACAGGTACGTGTGTGTGTGTGTGTGTGTGTGTGTGTGTGTGTGTGTGTGTGTGTGTGTGTGTGTGTGTGTGTGTGTGTGTGTGTGTGTGTGTGTGTGTGTGTGTGTGTGTGTGTGTGTGTGTGTGTGTGCACATGCACGTGCACGTGCACGTGTGTGTGGTGATTATTTCTAAACACCATCTGTCAATCTTTTGATTTTGCTTTTTGTTTTTAGCAGCAAAATTTTAATCATCATTCTCAGTTCAAAAATGAAATCCAGAAACAACTCCTGCGTTCGTCTCACAATCTCTCTAAGCCAGGGACACAATGAAGGGGGCTTCCTTAAATGTACTTTCATCGTTCCATTCCTCTTCCTCATTAATTCAAGATCTACACATCGTTACAGGATCTCGTTGTGTCAGGACAAGACGTCCCAAAGTTCCAAAAACTCGCTTTTTTGGGGCGAATGTTCCTCCCAGCATAGACATAGGCTAGCTGCTGGAATGGGGCTCAACCTTAGAGTATATATATGAATAGAGATGGCATCCGAGTTCTCCTCCCATCCACTTGCATTAATCAGACCAGTGTGTTTCCAGTGGAAACCTCGTATGAATCTGATCTCAGGTCAGAATGGGTTAAGTTGTAGTTCTCCTTCCATCCACTTGCATTAAGTTGTAGTTCTCCTTCCATCCACTTGCATTAAGTTGCTCAAAAGCGCATGAGGCGATTTCACTCCTCCTTCCGGGTAGGAACAGAGTGCATTCTGGGATGGATTTGCCCTGAATAACATGAACGCGCTGGTCGTTGACTATATCATTGCACGCGTTCACGTGCGTTCACGTATGTAACAGCGCTCACGTGTCGTCGTTAACGTGCACAATGACAGTCAACGGACCAGTACATGTGTTTGGGCCCAGCGCTGGAATACCAATACCAATACCACCGAGGTGGCACGCTAAGAGCTTTTAGGTCTGCTATTTTTTGAAAGATCGTTCAAATGTGGCGCCAAATCATTGAATATATATATTTCAGAGCGAACATTTTTAACTACAATATTTGCTTCTGGGGGGGGGGTCCCTGGAACTACATATTTTTAGATGGGGGTCCAATGGCCCAATAGAGATAATTCTGGGGGTCCTTGACATGTTTGAGCACCACTGACAGAGACATATAGGTTTTTCAGATTTCTTTTAGGATTTACAAGCCTTTTTAAACCCGAAACCTGCAGTTTGCTATTACCAGAGAGAGAGACAGATGTTCTATTCTATGCAGAGAGAGAGAGAGAGAGAGAGAGAGAGAGAGATGTTCCCTCGTGTCTCCTCTATTCCATCCGAACGGACGGCGGGAACCCCTTTTGGTGTTTTAAGGATTATTTTATACTTTAGCTATATCGAAGAACAGCAGATCTACAAGCTCGTAGTGCGGCACTATGAGCTTGTAGATCTGCTATTTATTTATTTTTATCGTGAAAATATGGCGCAAATATTTGAATATATATTCTTTCAGAGCGAGCGTATTTTCAGAGCCGAACGTATTTAACTCAAATCTTTGCTTCTGGGGGGGGGGGTCCGCGGCCAAATACTGATAATTATAGGGTCATTGACATGAAACCACTGACATAGAAACATAGGGTTTTTCAGAAAACTGTCATTATTTAGAAGACGTTTATAGAATCAGTTCTCATGGTCTAAATGGGTTATTACTCTGCCTACATGCATCTAAAAATAGACACCCATCTGTAGGAAGAACACGGAATGCTTCCTAAAGCCTTGCATCTCACCGTGGTGTGCACTGTGTGTGCACTGTGTGTGCACCGTGGTGTGCACTGTGTGTGCACTGTGTGTGCACTGTGTGTGCACCTGTGTGTGCACTGTGTGTGCACTGTGTGTGCACTGTGTGTGCACCGTGGTGTGCACTGTGTGTGCACTGTGTGTGCACCGTGGTGTGCACTGTGTGTGCACCGTGCACCGTGGTGTGCACTGTGTGTGCACCATGGTGTGCACTGTGTGTGCACCGTGGTGTGCACTGTGTGTGCACCATGGTGTGCACTGTGTGTGCACTGTGTGTGCACCGTGGTGTGCACTGTGTGTGCACCGTGGTGTGCACTGTGTGTGCACTGTGTGTGCACCGTGGTGTGCACTGTGTGTGCACCGTGCACCGTGGTGTGCACTGTGTGTGCACCATGGTGTGCACTGTGTGTGCACCGTGGTGTGCACTGTGTGTGCACCATGGTGTGCACTGTGTGTGCACCGTGGTGTGCACTGTGTGTGCACCGTGGTGTGCACTGTGTGTGCACTGTGTGTGCACCGTGGTGTGCACTGTGTGTGCACCGTGGTGTGCACTGTGTGTGCACCGTGCACCGTGGTGTGCACTGTGTGTGTGCACCGTGCACCGTGGTGTGCACTGTGGGGAAGAGCTGTCAAACGAGACAAATTGCACGGTTGCACACGTACACACAATGTACTGCAATTCCAAGTTTTGTCTATAATATAATATATAATCATAATAATGTGACTATTTGGGGTCACAGCCTGTAAATGTTGAACCACTACATTAACGGTGATTACTCACAGGATATACCTTTTCAACAAAAGCATTATATCAGCCTCTAGTCTATATTATAATATATATGGAATCAGAATCAAACTTTATTGTCAAATCACATTCCAAGTAACATGTGGGTATAATTCTTGCAGTTTAAAGAAAACATGAAGTGCATAGTAGGCCTACATGACTAATCTACATGGTACAATATGTATGTAATCTACATGGCACAATATGTATGTAATCTGCATGGTACAATATGTATGTAATCTACATGGTACAATATGTATGTAATCTACATGGTACAATATGTATGTAATCTACATGGTACAATATGTATGTAATCTACATGGTACAATATGTATGTAATCTACATGGTACAATATGTATGTAATCTACATGGTACAATATGTATAATCTACATGGTACAATATGTATGTAATCTACATGGTACAATATGTATGTAATCTACATGGTACAATATGTATAATCTACATGGTACAATATGTATGTAATCTACATGGTAACAATATGTATGTAATCTCATGGTACCAATATGTATAATCTACATGGTACAATATGTAATGTAATCTACATGGTACAATATATATGTAATCTACATGGTACAATATGTATGTAATCTACATGGTACAATATGTATGTAATCTACATGGTACAATATGTATGTAATCTACATGGTACAATATGTATGTAATATACATGGTACAATATGTATGTAATCTTCATGGTACAATATGTATGTAATCTACATGGTACAATATGTATGTAATCTACATGGTACAATATGTATGTAATATACATGGTACAATATATATGTAATCTACATGGTACAATATATATGTAATCTACATGGTACAATATGTATGTAATATACATGGTACAATATATATGTAATCTACATGGTACAATATATATATGTAATCTACATGGTACAATATGTATGTAATCTACATGGTACAATATATATGTAATCTACATGGTACAATATATATGTAATCTACTGGTACAATATGTATAATATACATGGTACAATATGTATGTAATCTTCATGGTACAATATGTATGTAATCTACATGGTACAATATGTATAATCTACATGGTACAATATGTATGTAATCTACATGGTACAATATGTATGTAATCTACATGGTACAATATGTATGTAATCTACATGGTACAATATGTAATGTAATATACATGGTACAATATGTATGTAATCTTCATGGTACAATATGTATGTAATCTACATGGTACATATGTATGTAATCTACATGGTACAATATGTATGTAATCTACATGGTACAATATGTATGTAATCTACATGGTACAATATGTATGTAATATACATGGTACAATATATATGTAATCTACATGGTACAATATATATGTAATCTACATGGTACAATATGTATGTAATATACATGGTACAATATATATGTAATCTACATGGTACAATATATATATGTAATCTACATGGTACAATATGTATGTAATCTACATGGTACAATATATATGTAATCTACATGGTACAATATGTATGTAATCTACATGGTACAATATGTATAATCTACATGGTACAATATGTATGTAATCTACATGGTACAATATGTATGTAATCTACATGGTACAATATGTATGTAATCTACATGGTACAATATGTATGTAATCTACATGGTACAATATGTATGTAATCTACATGGTACAATATGTATGTAATCTACATGGTACAATATGTATGTAATCTACATGGTACAATATGTATGTAATCTTCATGGTACAATATGTATGTAATCTACATGGTACAATATGTATGTAATCT
>NW_027665425.1:0-1000 GCF_963924005.1 Protomyctophum bolini | reverse complement strand
AGTCTCTGCCTCAGCCAATTGATTGCCATGGCAACCCCACACCTGACAACAGTATAGCCTAAAGTAAATTATCTGCACAATGAGTATTTCTACAATAGGGTATTGATACTTTTACTTAAGTAAAAAGTAATAGAGTACTTTCCCCCCCACCAATTATCAGGTTGTCCGTCTGTCAGAATAGAGAGGGGAGTGGGTGTAATTGAATGTGTGCCTACCGCACGCATGCACGCACGCACGCACGCCACCTCCTCAGAAGTAGATGCAGGACAGACAGACAGACAGACAGAGACAGACAGACACATTTGCAAGTGGGACTCAGAAACTCAGTGGCAAAGCGTCTACTCCTCTATTCTGTTCTGTCATTTGCTTAAGTGCTCTTAACTACACAACCTCTCTCTGTGTCTTTCTCTCTCTCTCTCTCTCTCTCTCTCTCTCCTTGTACTTTTGGTAATAACCCTCCTCTTTCTCTGTCGATGACATTTGACTTTGACCGATCCACCTCCGTCCATTACGTAAAGAGCCAGACTTGTCTAGATCAAAACCTGGCATTGGGGCTGCATGGGAACATGATGCGTGAGATGAGCTTGAGAGCTTCTCATTTGAAATGACGACTAAACAGGACCCGTCAAGTCAAGTATAATGCACTTCATCCAGGATAGTACATCCAGGGGCCGCACATCATTGTTTGGTTCTGGTATTCTCAGAGGAGCACCTGGAGTTGTGTAGCTTGGATTTGTAGTCCGCGACTCTTTATTTTAGCCAGCATGATGCAGTTGCACTTGACATAAACCATGCAGCATAGGCGCTCCGGTGGCGGTACAGATACAATGAATTACTCACCTATAATTCTGCAGTGACAGTCGGATGTTCCATTTAACGTAATTCCAAAGTCTGTACATTGTTTAAGTGACAGATGCATATGGTTTCCATATAAGCACTTTGGGTTAGCGTCTATAGCGCTCTGACGGCACCATAACTTTACCTTTCTGTCATGGCAGCT